>NC_061510.1:393822057-393910404 GCF_022539505.1 Lolium rigidum | reverse complement strand
TGGGTGCTTGATCCTCCAATAATGATGAAACATGCAAAATAGATGAAATAACATAAGTATTGTGCCCCAATATGAAATATATCAATGAATAACGGCAAATTATGATATAAAATAGTGATGCAAATTGGACGTATCAAGTATCCTGTTTAGAGCAACAATTTATATCATGGCGTTTTAGCAAGATTTTAGCAATTGTATTCAATTTTTCTAACACGGCACTCACGACTTTACCCTTTCTTGATTCTCTATAATTCATATATAATTCAATAAGCTCCATATAGGTTGTGGGTTCTTCCATAACAACAGTTTTTAATTTTTCGGTTTTTCAAATTTTTATGGATTTTCGGGTATATAGGGAAAATAAAACAAGACAAAAACAAACTAGACAAAAGTAAACTAAGCAAAATAATACTAGACAGAAATAAACTAAGAACAAATAAACTAGACAAAAGTAAACTAAGCAAAACAAAATAAAATAAAAACGAGAGAGAGAGGTAGAGTGTACTCCCGAGTGAACTTATGAGTAGAGCTATGCCTCCTCGGCAACGGCGCCAGAAAATAGTCTTGATAACCCACAAGTATAGGGGATCGCAACAGTCTTTGAGGGAAGTAAAACCCAAATTTATTGATTCGACACAAGGGGAGACAAAGAATACTTATAAGCCTTAACAACTGAGTTTTCAATTCAGCTGCACCTGGAAAAGCACTAGTAACAGGGGTGATGTGAAAGCAGCAGTAATATGAGAGCAATAGTAACAGTAACACAGCAGCAGTAGTAGTAACACAGAAGCAATGACACCAGAAAATAGTTGATACTACTTCTAATGGCATATAGGACCGAGTGAGTATTTGATGATGAAAGATGGACCGGGGTTCCCAACTATCTACACTAGTGGTAACTCTCCAATAACAAGTGTTGGGTGAACAAATTACAGTTGGGCAATTGATAGAATTGAAATAGCATTAAGACAGAACATCAAGTTTACTAATCATGTAGGCATGTTTTCCATATATAGTCATACGTGCTCGCAATGAGAAACTTGCATAACATCTTTTGTCCTACCACCCGGTGGCAGCCGGGCCTCAAGGGAATCTACTGGTAATTAAGGTACTCCTTTTAATAGAGCACCGGAGCAAAGCATTAACACTTGGTGAAAACATGTGATCCTCATATCTAAGCCATCCCCTCCAGCTTATCCCGCTTGCTTGTCACTCTAGGGCCTCGGGTTCCGGACATAGACATGTGCAAACAACTTGTAGATACAATCTAAGCAATAATTATAGAGCTTAAATCTAAGATCATGCCACTCGTGCACTAGTGACAAGCATTAAACAAAACAAGATTGCAGCAACAATAACTTCACAAACTTTATATATAGACTGATCATAATGTAACAATTCATCGGATCCCAACAAACACAACACCGATTACATCAGATGGATCTCAATCATGTAAGGCAGCTCATGAGATCATTGTATTTAAGTACATGGGAGAGAGAGTACCAACTAGCTACTGCTAGAACCCGTAGTCCATGGGGGAACTACTCACGGAGCATGATGGAGGTGGTGGCGTCGATGGAGAAGCCTTCCGGGGGCACTTCCCCGTCCCGGCGGCGTGCCGGAACAAAGATTCTGTCCCCCGAAACGGAGTTTCGCGATGGCGGCGACGCCCCTGGAGTCTTTCTGGAATATGATTGATTGATATAGGGTTTTCGCGTCGCGAGGAATATATAGGCGAAAGGGCGGCGCGAGGGGTGCCCGGGGGGGCCCACCCCATAGCTGGGCGCGCTCCCCCT
This sequence comes from Lolium rigidum, assembly GCF_022539505.1. Classification (NCBI taxonomy): domain Eukaryota; kingdom Viridiplantae; phylum Streptophyta; class Magnoliopsida; order Poales; family Poaceae; genus Lolium; species Lolium rigidum. The sequence goes on along the minus strand of NC_061510.1, from coordinate 393,908,608 downwards.
CTTGGCCGCGCCGCCAGGTGGTGTGGGGCCCCCTTGGCCCCTCTCCGACTCTCCTTCGGTGTTCTGGGTCCGTCTCGGTAAAGTAGGAGGTTTGGCTTTTGTTTCGTCGAATTCCGAGAATATTGCCCGAACAGCTTTTCTGGAACCAAAAACAGCAGAAAACAGGGACTGGCACCTTGGCATCTTGTTAATAGGTTAGTGCCGGAAAATGCATAAAATCATTATAAAGTGTGAGCAAAACATGTAGGTATTGTCATAAAACTAGCATGGAACATAAGAAATTATAGATACGTTGGAGACGTATCAGTAAACGATAACAAGGATAATTTCTGAAGTGACATGCTACCATCATAATCTTGATCAATACTATTGTAAAGCATATGAGATGAATGAAGTGATTCAAAGCAATGGTAAAGATAATGACTAAACAACTGAATCATATAGCAAAGACTTTTCATGAATAGTACTTTCAAGACAAGCATCAACAAGTCTTGCATAAGAGTTAACTCATAAAGCAATAGATTCTTAATAGAAGGTTTTGAAGCAACACGAGAGGAAGATTTAAGTTTCAGCGAGTTGCTTTCAACTTTCAACATGTATATCTCATGGATAATTGTCAACACAAAGTAATATGATGAGTGCAAATAAGCAAATATGTAAGAATCAATGCACACAGTTGACACAAGTGTTTGCTTCTAAGATAGAAAGAAGTAGGTAAACCGACTCAACATAAAGTAAAAGAAAGGCCCTTCGCAGAGGGAAGCAGGGATTACTCATGTGCTAGAGCTTTTTATTTTGAAAACATGGAAACAATTTTGTCAACGGTAGTAATAATTCATGTGTTATGCATAAAACCTCCTATAAGTTGCAAGCCTCATGCATCGAATACCAATAGTGCTCGCACCTTGTCCTAATTAGCTCGGATTTCCATGGATTATCATTGCATTACATATGTTTCAACCAAGTGTCACAAAGCGGTACCTCTATGCCACATGTACAAAGGTCCAAGGAGATAAATCTCATTTGATTTCTCGATTTTGATAGATCTCAACTTGAGGACATCCATACCGGGACAACATAGAAAACAGATAATGGAATCCTCTTTAATGCTTAAAGCTTTCAACAACAGATAATATTCTCATAAGAGATTTGAGGATTAATGTCCAAGCTGAAACTTCCACCATGATACATGGCTTTGGTTGGCGGCCCAATGTTCTTCTCTAACAATATGCATACTCAAACCATTCAACTCATGGAAAATCTCCCTTACTTCAGACAAGACGAACATGCATAGCAACTCACATGATATTCAACAAAGGTGTAACAGGTTGATGGCGTCCCCAGAAACATGGTTACCGCTCAACAAGCAACTTATAAGAACTAAGATACATAAGCAACATATTCATCACCACAATAGTTTTTAGGCTACTTTCCCATGAGCTATGTATTGCAAAGACAAAGAATGAAATTTTTAAAGGTAGCACGCAAGCAATTTACTTGGAATGGCAGAAAAATACCACATAGTAGGTAGTTATGGTGGACACAAATGGCATAGGTTTTGGCTCAAGATTTTGGATGCACGAGAAGCATTCCCTCTCAGTACAAGGCTTTGGCTAGCAATGTTGTTTGAAGCAAACACAAGTATGAACCGGTACAGCAAAACTTACATAAGAACATATTGCAAGCATTATAAGACTCTACACTGTCTTCCTTGTTTCTCAAACACTTTTACCAGAAAATATCTAGACTTTAGAGAGACCAATCATGAAAACCAAATTTCAACAAGCTCTACGGTTGTTCTCCACTAATAGGTTTAAACTACATGATGCAAGAGCTTAAACATGATCTACTTGAGAACTCAAAACAATTGCCAAGTATTAAATTATTCAAGACAATATACCAATTACCACATGAAGCATTTTCTGTTTCCAACCAAATAGCAATAAATGCAGAAGCTTTAACTTTTGCCATGAATATTAAAAGTAAAACGAAGAACACAAGTGTTCATATGAAAAAGCGGAGCGTGTCTCTCTCCAACACAAGGATTGCTAGGATCTGGTTTTATTCAGAGAATGAAAATAACAAAACGAAAATAAAACACAAAGACGCTCCAAGTAAAGCACATAAGATGTGACGGAATAAAAATATAGTTTCGCTAGAGGTGACCCGATAAGTTGTTGATGAAGAAGGGGATGCCTTGGGCATCCCCAAGCTTAGATGCTTGAGTCTTCTTGAAATATGCAGGGATGAACAACGGGGGCATCCCCAAGCTTAGACTTTTCACTCTTCTTGATCATATCATATCATCCTCCTCTCTTGATCCTTGAAAACTTCCTTCACACCAGACTCAAAACAATCTCATTAGAGGGTTAGTGCATAATCAAAAATTCACATGTTCAGCAAAGACACAATCATTCCCAACACTTCTAGACATTACCCAAGGCTACTGAAATTTAATGGAGCAAAGAAATCCACTCAAACACAGTAAAGGAGGCAATGTGAAATAAAAGGCAGAATCTGTCAAAACAGAACAGTCCGTAAAGATGAATTTTTTCGAGGCACTTAACATGCTCAGATGAAGAAGCTCAAATTGAACGAAAATTTCGTACATATATGAGGATTACTCATGAATTTTCGCTGATTTTTTAGAGTTTCCTACTTAGAGATCTACTCAAATTCGTGACAGCTAGAAATATGTTTCTGTGCAGAAATCCAAATCTAGTATCAACCTTACTATCAAAGACTTTACTTGGCACAACAATGCAATAAAATAAATATAAGGATAGGTTGCTACTGTAGAGCTTGGGGATGCCTTGGGCATCCCCTTCTTCATCAATAACTTATCAGGTCACCTCTAGTGAAACTATATTTTAGTTCCGTCACATCTTATGTGCTTTATTTGGAGCGTCTGTGTGCTTTTATTTTCGTTTTGTTATTTTCATTCTATGAATAAATCGGATCCTAACATGCTTGTGTGGGAGAGAGACACGCTCCGATTTTTCATTTGAACACTGGTGTTCTTCGTTTTACTTTTAATGTTCATGGCAAAAGCTGAAAGCCGCTGCATTTATTGCTTTTTGGTTGGAAACAGAAAATGCTTCATGTGGTAGTTGGTATATTGTCTTGAATAATTTGATACTTGGCAATTGTTTTGAGCTCTCAAGTAGATCATGTTTAAGCTCTTGCGTCATGTAGTTTAAACCTATTAATGGAGAACTACCGTAGAGCTTGTTGAAATTTGGTTTGCATGATTGGTCTCTCTAAGGTCTAGATATTTTCTGGTAAAAGTGTTTGAGCAACAAGGAAGACAGTGTAGAGTCTTATAATGCTTGTAATATGTTCTTATGTATGTTTTGCTGTACCGGTTTATACTTGTGTTTGCTTCAAACAACCTTGCTAGCCAAAGCCTTGTACTGAGAGGGAATGCTTCTCGTGCATCCAAAACCTTGAGCCAAAACCTATGCCATTTGTGTCCACCATAACTACCTACTATGTGGTATTTTTCTGCCATTCCAAGTAAATACTTCATGTGCTACCTTTAAACAATTCAAAACTTTATTACTCCTTATTTGTGTCAATGTTTTATAGCTCATGAGGAAGTATGTGGTGTTTTATCTTTCAATCTTGTTGGGCGAGACTTTCACCAATGGACTAGTGGCATATACATCCGCTTATCCAATAATTTTGCAAAAAGAGCTGGCAACGGGGTGCCCAGCCCCAATTAATTAACTTTCATTAATAATTCTCTTCACATGTTTTGCCCTGATTTATCAGTAAGTAACTTAATTTTGCAATAGACACTCCTCCATGGTATGTGAAATGTTGGAAGCCACCCGATGATTCAGTTAGCCATGGCTTGTGAAAGCAAAAGGTTGGGAGGAGTGTCATCTATAAATGAATCTAAAATACATGTGTAAACAAAAGAGAAGAGGGATGGTCTACCTTGCTGGTAGAGATAACGTCCTTCATGGGAGCCGCTCTTTGAAAGTCTGTTTGACAAGGGGGTTAGAGTGCCCACTACCATTCGTTGACAACAACAAACACCTCTCAAAACTTTATTTTTATGCTCTCTTTATGATTTCAAAACTTGAAAAGCTCTAGCACATGATTTAATCACTGCTTCCCTCTCCGAAGGGCCTTTCTTTTACTGTATGTTGAGTCAGTTTACCTACTTCTTTCTATCTTATAAGCAAACACTTGTGTCAACTGTGTGCATTGATTCTTACATGCTTGCTTATTGCACTCATCATATTACTTTGTGTTGACAATTATCCGTAAGATATACATGTTGAAAGTTGAAAGCAATTGCTGAAACTTAAATCTTCCTTTGTGTTGCTTCAAAACCTCTTATTAAGAATCTATTGCTTTATGAGTTAACTCTTATGCAAGACTTTTTGATGCTTGTCTTGAAAGTACTATTCATGAAAAGTTTTTGCTATATGATTCAGTTGTTTAGTCATTATCTTTTTGTTAGCAAACTATAGACCATTGCTTTGAGTCACTTCATTCATCTCATATGCTTTACAATAGTATTGATCAAGATTATGTTGGTAGCATGTCACTTCAGAAGTTATTCTTTTTATCGTTTACCTACTCGAGGGCAAGTAGGAACTAAGCTTGGGGATGCTAGATACGTCTCCAACGTATCTATAATTTCTTATGTTCCATGCTAGTTTTATGACAATACCTACATGTTTTATTCACACTTTATAATGTTTTTATGCATTTTCTGGGACTAACCTATTAACAAGATGCCACAGTGCCAGTTCCTGTTTTCTGCTATTTTTGATTTCTGAAAAGTTGGTTTACAAATATTCTCGGAATTGGACGAAACAAAAGCCCACGGCCCTATTTTCCACGGAGTGTTCCAGAAGACCGAAGAAGAGTCGAGGAAGGCCAGCAGGGGGCCCACACCATAGGGCGGCGCGGCAGTGGGCCCCCCGCGCCGACATGGGGGGAGGAGCCCCCTGGCTCCCCGACGCTGCCCCTTCGCCTATTTATTCCTTCGTCTCCGAAAACCCTAGTACCGAGAGCCAAAATACGAGAACAGTTCCGGAGACGCCGCCGCCGTCAACCCTATCTCGGGGGTTCGGAAGATCTCCTCCGGCACCCTACCGGAGAGGGGAATCATCACCGGAGGGCTCTACATCACCATGCCCGCCTCCGAACTGATGCGTGAGTAGTTCATCCTTGGACTATGGGTCCATAGCAGTAGCTAGATGGTTGTCTTCTCCTATTGTGCCATCATGTTTAGGTCTTGTGAGTTGCCTATCATAATCAAGATCATCTATTTGTAATGCTACATGTTGTGTTTGTTGGGATCCGATGAATATGGAATACTATGTCAAGTTGATTATTGATCTATCATATATGTTGTTTATGATCTTGCATGCTCTCCGTTGCTAGTAGAGGCTCTGGCCAAGTTGATACTTGTAACTCCAAGAGGGGGTATTTATGCTAGATAGTGGGTTCATGTCTCCATTGAATATCGGGGAGTGACAGCAACCCCTAAGGTTGTGGATGTGTTGTTGCCACTAGGGATAAAACATCAATGTCTAAGGATATTTGTATTGTTTACATTACGCATAGTACTTAATGCAATTGTCTGTTGCTTGCAACTTAATACTGGAAGGGGTGCGGATGCTAACCCGGAGGTGGACTTTTTAGGCATAGATGCATGCTGGATGGCGGTCTATGTTCTTTGTCGTAATGCCCTAAGTAAATCTCATAGTAGTCATCATGATATGTATGTGCATTGTTATGCCCTCTCTATTTGTCAATAGCCCAATTGTAATTTGTTTACCCAACATGTTATTTATCTTATTGGAGAGACACCACTAGTGAACTGTGGACCCCGGTCCATTCTTTTACATCTGAAATACAACCTACTGCAATCATTGTTCTCTTTTGTTTTCTGCAAGCAAACATAATTTTCCACACCATACGTTTAATCCTTTGTTTTCAGCAAGCCGGTGAGATTGACAGCCTCACTGTTAAGTTGGGGCAAAGTAGTTTTATTGTGTTGTGCAGGTTCCACGTTGGCGCCGGAATCCCTGGTGTTGCGCCGCACTACACTCCTTCACCAACAACCTTCACGTGATCTTCATCTCCTACTGGTTCGATTACCTTGGTTTTTTACTGAGGGAAAACTCGCTGTTGTACTCATCATACCTTCCTCTTGGGGTTCCCAACGGACGTGTGCTTTACCGTCACAAGCATGCACCCAGTAGCCATAGCATCCCGCTGTCCCTCTGGTGAAAGGAGGGACCAAAGCTGGACCCAATATGCCACCATATGAATAACCTGCAAAAAGTGAAAAGAATTTTTCTTGTTAAAGATAATATCATTTCTGACCCTCCATATAGACCAACATAAAGCGGAAACCCCAATGCGGATAAAAGCCTTAGATTGTCTATCTACTCCATTCAACCAATTACCAAACGTATTAGTAATATTTGATGGAGGTGGAACATCATAAGTGAAATTAACTGCACGCCAGAGAAGCTTAGCTAAAGGACACTCCACAAATAGATGTTGTATAGTCTCCTGATCCCCACAGAAAACACACTTCTTACATCCATTCCAGTGACGTTTGGCTAAATTATCTTTAGTCAATAGGACTTTGTTGCTCAAGAACCACATAAAAATCTTTATCTTAAGAGGCACCTTAACTTTCCAAAGATACTTTCGCAAAAAAGGAGTATGGTCATTCAGAAGATCTTCATACATAGACTTAACTATAAATAATCATGTTGATGTCAATTCCCAAACAAAACGATCATTATCTTCACTCAACGTAACCCTCATCAGTTTGCGACATAAGTTGACCCATGAGGTCCACTTATTTACCACTCAATACCCTACGAAAAGTAATATGGAGCGGTGGCTGAGCTAATACATGGGCAACTGTTACATTCTTGTGATGTACAATGTTATATAATAATGGATACTGTTGTGCTAGAGGAGTTTTTCCTAACCACGTATCTTCCCAAAAGCGAGTATTCATTCCATTTCCCACTTTGAAAAAACCTCTAGAAAAAAACTCCTCCTTAACCTCCATCAACCCTTTCCAAAAGGGAGAATCAGTAGGCTTAGCTTGCACCTCAGATAAAGTCTTATGCCTTAAGTATTTATTATAAAGTAACTCCTACCATACCCCTTCTTCATTAAGAAGTTTAAAGAGCCATTTGCTCAGTAGGCATTTGTTTTTATGCTCAAGAACCTCAATACCCAGTTCCCCAAGGTGTGATTGCTTGCAAAGAACTTTAATCATCAGACAACACAATTAAACAACTAGTCTGTCCTATTGCACCCAGACACGTCTGGTCGGCGACCAGGAGTATGCGTTTCGTCGTAACGATACCAGACATATGCAAGGACCAAAGTACATGTGCTTCCGGGGCGGAGGAGGTGGCGTCCATCTGGGCTAGATCTGCGTCAAGCCCATAGGATTCTGAGGGTCCGGATGGTTCTTCCCCCAAGGAGATCTCAGGGGAATTGCTAAGTTGGGTTCCACCGGAAGAGACCTCACCGGTTGACATAGGCATCCCAAATGGGCCTGCCGAAGATAGTACCCGGGGTTTATTGAAAGCCCATTACCCGAAGAATAAGAAGACTCGGAAGCCCAAGATAGTATTAAGGAAAGCTAGAGTTGTAATAGAAAGTCTTATTTGTAATCTTACGGGATGAGTTAGAAACCTTCCCGGACTTTGTAACTTGTACAGACACGAATCCCTCGGCTCCGCCTCCTATATAAGGGGAGTCGAGGGACGCAGAGATCATCGAATCATTGTTTACAAACCCTAGTTTTCATAATCGTCGAGTACTTTTTGGCTGAAACCTTCGAGATCTACTTGCCCTCTACTTCCAACTAAACCCTAGCCTACAATCCATAGGCATTGACAAGTTGATACCTTGTCAATTGGCGCCGTCTGTGGGAATTAGAGGCGACAAGGAGCTAATCTCGATGGCACGTTCAAGATCGTCGACTTCATCAGTAGCAAGCAACATCATGGACAGAGGTAAACAGATCGAAACTGGTCTTGTTGATTTTATTCCTCACCCGCCCTCCCGTTTGGATGCATATGCGTATCTGGAGGAGCCAATGAAGATGACGTTTGGAAAATTCAATTTCCGCGTCGAGAAAGACGGAGTGTATCGTCTCGAAGTTCCGATCTCGTCGGGATTATCGGCGAGTGGTTCTGATCTCTCAAACTCAGTATCATCCGTCGAGTCAAGCGATAAGGAGATTTCGTCGCCACACTTCATCGACAGCAGGGCAAGTGAAAAACTCGCCAAAATCTTCAGCGACATGTCTTTCGAATCATCGGCGGACTCTTATATAAGCGATGATTCGAGCGACACCGATAGCTTCGACTTCATCAACAAATCCATCTCTATTGGGAAGGTCTTCACCAAACTCTATGATGGTGTCACCGAACCAAGCAAAGCGAAAACTCCAAAATATCACCAAGTTTATGCCATTGGAGAGGCAAGTCGCGATCAAGAGGAAACATCGGAGGCTTTCGACGATTTGGGAAATCCCTATGTCGATCCCTCAGATTTAAGGAGAGGTTTGGGCACTAAATATGTCGGGCCCACACCACGCGTTAGAGTTCAACTTCCACAAACAGCTCGGGATAGAGCTGCGAAAGCTTTAGATGGCTCGGAACTATTGACGACAAGCTGCTACGATCCAAGAACCGCAAGCCTATCAATATAAACTCGCCCGAGCTGGAAGAGAACTGGAAAAACAGACAGAAGCTTTAAACAAAAGAAAGGAGGCAGCTTCCGCATCAAGCAGGCGACGCGCGGAATTAAGTCGACAATCAGAAACTTCGGGAGATAGTCACAGAGAAGCTCGGAGGAGAGCAAGATCTCGGCTGCAAAATATACCGGAAGCTGAAAGAGAGACTCTAATCCAAAATCTCGACATGTCCTTTATGTCAATCGACACGAGGGGGAATATTATCCCAAAAACACCGGAAGCAGGATACATGGCGACACAAGCTTTCATCTTAGCGTCCAGGCCACCTCCCGGAGATCCAAGGGAAGCACTATACAATATGGCCATGGCAGGATGTGGAGCCATGGGAGCAGCGTTCACAGCCACACCTCCCAAAGGAATTGCAAGGCAAAATAGTCCGAGACCTACCTCAGCAGTGCAAGATCCACCAAGAGCAAGTGGAGCCAGGGACACAACAACTCAAGCCAGAGTTGATAGAGCACGACAAGAAAGAAGGGAACGTCGGCATTCACCAGAACTTTCTGAAGAGGACATGTGTGGACTCCCATGCTTCACACGACGGGTCCGAAAAACTCGAGTTCCATCAGGATTCAAGCTACCCGATAGTTTCAAGAAATTCGATGGCCTGCAAGACCCTGAGGATTGGCTTGTAGATTACCTCGAGACAGTAAAATTGATAGGCGGGACCAGAGCGACAGCCATGCAGAGCATCCAGATACATCTGAGCGGAGCCGCCAGATCATGGATAAAAAAGCTTCCCCCAGGTTCCATCGACAGCTGGGAAAGTTTCGAGGATGTGTTTATCAAGAATTTCCGGTCAACCTGCAAGAAACCTGCGACACTAGAGGATTTGAGGTCATGTCGACAAAAGCATGATGAATCAATGAGGAAGTACATTCAAAGATGGAACATCATCAAAAACTCGGCAGAAAATATATCTGACGAAAGAGCGATAGATGCATTTGTTGCAGGAGTTCGACGAGGAGATTTCGTGGAGGATTTGGGGAGGACAAACCCAAGAACAGTATCAGCTTTAATGGAGATAGCAAACAGATGGGCAGATGGCGAAGATGCGGTGCATAACAAACGACATAGGTCCCCAGAAGAAGATCGCAGTCGAAATTTCCAAAATAGACGCCGATTTCCCCGTCAATTTTCAAGTTACGATGCACCTGGCCAAATATCGGCTGGTTTTCGGGGAAACAATGGAGGAAACAGTAGAGAAGATTACCAGAGAAGCAACGCACAGCAAGGTGACAATAGAGATAACAGACAAAATAGCGGGCCAAGGTTCCAGAGACCTTTTGTGTCCCCCGAAGAGATGATGAACGGGCCATGTCAGATGCATTTCTTTCTCGACAGCAACGGAAAAAGACAGTCGGGACACTTGCAAAAAGATTGTCGAAATTTTCAGGCAATGTTAAGATGGGCAGGACACGCAAATGCTCAGGCAGCACATAGAAATCCTCAAGGACCTAGGAGTGAGATTCACTTACCACCTCCTCCCGCGATTACAGATGAAAATCGACATCAGCTCAGAATCGCGGCAGACCTCGCTCCACCGCCCTATGTCGACCCTAACTCTAACGGAGCGGTCTCGATGATTCGAAAGGCAGGCCATCCAATAGAGCTCGAAAGTAATCTCGCGACGGTGTTTATGGCGGAGAAAATGCCACCACCAACGGTCGAGTACCTTAACCGGTCGGGACAAGATATTGGCTTCACAATAGCTGATCATCCGCAACAAGTTCCTCGACCGTGGCGGTCGAGCACCGATATTACCGGCGAGTAATTGCGGGATTCGATGTATCTCGAGTATTCATAGATGGCGGCAGCAGTCTAAACCTTATGTACGCAGATACGCTAAGGAAGATGAATATCTCCCTCGCAAATTTGAAACCAACCGACATACGTTTCCACGGCATCACACCAGAGAAGCCAAGTTACCCACTGGGGAAGATCAATCTCGACGTTCAGTTTGGAACCCGAGAAAATTACAGGATAGAGAGGTTGGAATTCGAAGTTGTGGATTTCCCGTCGCAGTATCATGCTTTTTTGGGGCGACCAGCATATGCCAGGTTTATGGCAGTACCACATTACACGTACTTGCTTTGGAGGTTACCTGGACCTAAGGGACCAATCACAGTCAAAGGAAGCTTTGCGCTAGCCGATAAATGCGACAAAGATTTCCATCGACTATCAGAAACTTTCGGGATGCAGGCAGAGTACGCAGCGTCAAGGCTCATGACTGATTATGATGTGCTGCCAGACGTAGGGAGGCCCAACAAGGAATCAACTTTCAATACAACAAAAGATTCTAAGGAAGTACAGATTCACCCGACAGATCCGAAGAAAACGACGTCCATCGCAACAAATATGGACCTCGCATAGGAAAGCGCGCTCGTCGAGTTCCTCCGTGAGCACTGGAAAATCTTCGCATGGTGTCCAGCTGACATGCCGGGAGTACCCGGGGAACTTGCCGAGCACCACCTAAACTTGGATCCTATTGCGAGACCAATCAAGCAACCTTTACGGCGTTTTCCGGAACCAAACCGCAACGCCATGCTGTCGGAAATTGATCGACTCAGAGAAGCTGGTTTCATTAAAGAGATATCTACCGAGGCCACTTGGGTAGCTAACCCAGTGATGGTGCCAAAGAAAAACACGAAAGTCCTTCGCATGTGTGTCGACTTTACGTGCCTCAATAAACATTGTCCAAAGGATCACTTTCCCCTCCCAAGGATCGATCAGATTATCGACTCCACGGCAGGATGTGAACGTCTTTCCTTTTTGGACGCACACTCTGGTTATAACCAGATCAGATTAAAAGAAGACGACGAAGCCAAAACAGCGTTCATCACACCGTATGGCGTATTTTGTTATAAAACAATGCCCTTCGGGTTGAAAAACGCGGGAGCAACATATCAACGGATGATGCAGAAGTGCTTGGCAACACAGATTGGGAAAAACGTACAAGTATACATCGACGACGTCGTCATCACATCAAAAAAGGGGGCAACACTAATTGAGGACTTGAAGGAAACTTTCGACAACCTCGACAAATTTTGTCTCAAGTTGAATCCGACGAAATGTTCTTTCGGCGTCCCAGCAGGAGAACTTCTTGGGTTCTTAGTTTCAGCAAGAGGGATTGAAGAAAATCCCGACAAAATACAAGCCTGTAGGGATTCGTTGCATAGAAAACAAAAAATTTCCTACCGCGAACACGCAATCCAAGCCAAGATGCAATCTAGAAGACGGTAGCAACGAGGGGGTATCGAGTCTCACCCTTGAAGAGATTCCAAAGCCTACAATATGAGGCTCTTCTTGCTGCGGTAGACGTTCACTTGCCGCTTGCAAAAGCGCGTAGAAGATCTTGATCACGATCGCTTCCGGCGCCACGAACGGGCAGCACCTCCGTACTCGGTCACACGTTCGGTTGTTGATGAAGACGACGTCCACCTCCCCGTTCCAGTGGGCAGCGGAAGTAGTAGCTCCTCTTGAATCCGACAGCACGACGGCGTGGTGTCGGTGGTGGTGGAGAAATCCGGCGGAGCTTCGCTTAAGCGTGCGGGATGTGGTGGAGGAGAGAGACCGCTAGGGTTTGGGGAGAGAGGGGGGTTGGGCGCCGGCCCTCTAAGGGGTGCGGCCAAGGCTGAGGCTTGAAGTGGTCAGCCCCCTCTCCTATGCCCCTCATTATATAGGTGGAAGCCCCAAGAGTTGTAGTCCAAGTCTTCGAATAAGACCCCAACACTAAAACCTCCCATATGTGGGAAACCTACTCAAGGTGGGAGTCCCACTCACCTTTCCTTGAGGTGGGGTGGCCGGCCACCTCTAGGTGGAGCCCACCTGGGACTCCTCCTTTAGGGTTTGGCTGGCCAAGCTTGTGGAGTCCTTCCGGGACTCCACCTTCCATAGTGCGTTTCTTCCGGACTTTTCTAGAACCTTCTAGAACCTGCCATAAATACACCGGATCATTTCCAAACTTGTAATATGACTTCCTATATATGAATCTTATTCTCCGGACCATTCCGGAACTCCTCGTGATGTCCGGGATCTCATCCGGGACTCCGAACAAATATTCGAACTCCATTCCATATTCAAGTTCTACCATTTCAACATCCAACTTTAAGTGTGTCACCCTACGGTTCGTGAACTATGCGGACATGGTTGAGTACTCACTCCGACCAATAACCAATAGCGGGATCCGGAGATCCATAATGGCTCCCACATATTCAACGATGACTTTAGTGATCGAATGAACCATTCACATACGATACCAATTCCCTTTGTCACGCGATATTTTACTTGTCCGAGGTTTGATCTTCGGTATCACTCTATACCTTGTTCAACCTCGTCTCCCGACAAGTACTCTTTACTCGTACCGTGGTATGTGGTCTCTTATGAACTTATTCATATGCTTGCAAGACATTAGACGACATCCCACCGAGAGGGCCCGGAGTATATCTATCCGTCATCGGGATGGACAAATCCCACTCGTTGATCCATATGCCTCAACTCATACTTTCCGGATACTTAATCCCACCTTTATAACCACCCATTTACGCAGTGGCGTTTGGTGTAATCAAAGTACCTTTCCGGTATAAGTGACTTACATGATCTCATGGTCATAAGGACTAGGTAACTATGTATCGAAAGCTTATAGCAAATAACTTAATGACGAGATCTTATGCTACGCTTAATTGGGTGTGTCCATTACATCATTCATATAATGACATAACCTTGTTATTAATAACATCCAATGTTCATGATTACGAAACTAATCATCCATTAATCAACAAGCTAGCTAAGAGGCATACTAGGGACTCTTTGTTGTTCACATAACACACATGTATCAATGTTTCGGTTAATACAATTATAGCATGGTATGTAAACATTATCATAAACACAAAGATATATTATAATAACCATTTTATTATTGCCTCTTGGGCATATCTCCAACAGTCTCCCACTTGCACTAGAGTCAATAATCTAGTTTACACTTGTAAAGATATAACACCTTGGTCTTCCGGTGCTTTATCATGTTTTGCTCACGGGAGAGGTTTTAGTCAACGGATCTGACATGCTCAGAAACGTATGTATTTTGTAATTCATTTGCGTCTTAACGCATCACTCATTTCCAAATGAGTTGGCATTAAATATGTTTGGTCTTCTGGTGGAACCTTAATTCCGCGGTCTGAAATATGTCACTAATATTGTCACATACAATATAGCTTCAAAGTTCTGACTCTGTCGGAACTACACCAAGTTCTCAAAGAACCTCTTGACTTAACATCCTTTGTCATTGTCAAAACAATGACATACTCTGCCTTCTTTTGTAGAATCCGTCACAATATTTAGAACTCTTCTAAATCTAGTATAAACAACTTCTAGCTCATTGTGCTACCTTTTAAACAACACTTAGTCTAATTTGAGATTGAAATTTATTTTTATATGTGACCAAACCAATATCGGTGCAACACCTTACAGCGATTTGTTTGTCATTACCTCATATAAAACTATATATGTATCCTTGGTTCTTCTAAAGCACACAGGGATATTCTTACTGTTTGTCCGATGATCATCACATGAATCATTCTGGTATATGCTCCTAACATTTTAGAGCACAGGACATCTGATTGTGTACATATTAATTGTGATCTAAAATCACTCATGTGTTTTTACTCATTGAGTGTCAGATACACTCAAGTCTTATTAAAACTTCATATGACAAGAACATTTTCTTAATATTTCTATATTGAACTACTTCAATATCTATTCTATGTACTTTGACTTAAATTTTATTATGTGTTTCAATCTATCTTTATAGATCTTGACACTAAATTTGTTTTAGTCCACATCCTTTCATTGAAATTAATTTCTCAATGAAACCTTTTTAATCAAGTATATAATTACATCATTTATAACCAACTATATGTCATCTACATAAAGTATTATAAATATGTCTCAGCGCTCCCACTTAATTTCTTGCAAATGCAAGCCTCTTCATTGTCTCTAATGAAATCAAAAACTCTTTGACTATTTCATCTGGTGAAGATTCCAACTCCGCGATACTCACTCCATCCAATTGAAGTTCATATACCTATCTAGTATTTCACGGACTAGCAAAACTCTTGGTTGTATCTTGTATACACCTTTAATACGCACTTCTGATAAGTAATGTATTTTGCCATCCTACTAGCATATCTCATAAAAGAAATATGTAGTGATTACTAGAATAATCCACATAGACTATAAGCATTGCTACGGAAGATCTAATCTTATCGTAGTCAACTCTTTGAACTTTGTCGTAAACAACTTTTCGACAAGTCGAGCTTCTTTCAAGGATATTTCATCCAAGTCCATCAATTTTATAGATCCATTTACTTTCAAAAAGTATTCATCTATCTTGGATTTCATGGTGTATAGCCATTTTAACGGAGTCAGGGCCCATCATAACTTCTTTGTTTGTAGTTGGTTTATCATTGTTCACAATCAATCCTTTGTCCACAAATCATTTATTTGATCACAAAGTTAACCATACCTACAAGGTTCAATATGTATTTTGATCTACATGGCTAAAACACTTTGTAGTCATGGGAGCCATGATCGTCGTGGTCGCTTCCGGAACCAATTTCCGATGCTGCGCTACTCTGATCATTATACTCAGGTTCATAAACCTTATCAAATTATATTGTCCTCCCACTCAAATACTTCACTAGAAACAATTTCTCGGAAATAAGAAACATTGACAAACACTTTTGTCTTTGTCTCGTGGGAAGAATTCCCAATCAGATCTCTGGGATAACCAACAAAGACATTCATCCGATTTTGGTTGTAAACTTATTTACTTATGCTATGCATACCAAAATTTAAGAAAAGACTATCAGGGTTCATACCCATGCCATAACTCGTATGGTGTCATTTCAACGGATCATGATGATGCTCTATTCAGTGTAAAAGCGGTAGTCACTAAAGCATAATCCACAAAAATATAATGGCGCCAATATCTTATCTCATCATTGATCCAACAAGGTTTGGATACATCTCTTGGATACTTCATCATCACTATGATACTCCAAGAAACGTGAGTTGTAGAACAATTTCATAACTCTCTTAGATGTTCGCTAAAACTCGTAATTCAAATATTTCCACCATGATCCAATCATAGATATTTGATTTTTCTATTACGATGATTTCCACTTCATGCTGAAATTTATTTGAATCCATTCAAATGTTTCAAACTTCTTCCTTATTGAATATATCCACATATATACTCAATTTATTGTTGGAAGTTTTCATGAAGTAGAAGAATCTCCCGCACACAACTATGCCCAGTGAACCACATATATCATTATGTATGTTTTCACTAAGTTAGTTGTCCGTTCAACTCTTGGCCTATGAACGGTATTTTAGTCATTCTCTTTAGAAAAGATTTGCAAGCGCAAAACGATTCAAAAATCAAATGACTCCAAAAATCCATTTGCATGGAGTTCCTTCATGCGTTCCTTTCTAACATGACCTAAATGGCGGTTCCACAAATAAGTGGAATTCAAATCATTTGCCTTATGGCATTTTAGCGTCAGTATTATGTGTGTGGGTTTCACCATTAAGATTTATAATAACTTATCCATCGTTCATGGAGTAATGTCATAATTTGAACAACTCATTGTTTTTATTTGACCAGAGCAAAATAACAATTTATTGAGCTCTTTATTATAAATTCTAAGGGTTAGGTAGAATGCCAACGACAAACATAATAACACTTTATTATGTTCCAGACGTGCATTATTACCATATTCCTTATCAGTCACTTAGGCCATAGTATTCTGGTATTGCGTTGTTTTTGTATGACACTTCATACCAACCAATATAGTACTTATACCCAAGAATTTCATAGTGTGACTTAACTAGGAATACAACCATAACATGTATATCATTTATATACACCCGAGCTAGACTTTCTAGTCTTTTCTTTTCTTTTTGCCAAAATATCTTTTGCAGTTTCTCTTTTAGCTTTCCTCATTATTCGGAAAAACACTTTAACATTATTAACTTCTAGGTTTGTTGGTCAAATACCAATAACCTTGAGGTTCTTACTTTAAGTTGATCATCATATGACAAGTGTTTCAGATTTCACTATTAGTAACTTTGTAATATGATGAAAAAATTCACTCATAATTGTATCCATTATATCATGACGACTTTCCGAGACCATGTCTGTACATGCTAGGCTCGTAAAGTTTTAACCTTGGTATTCGCATGTGCAAATCTGGCTTCACCCGTTGTATGCACACGTAGAATTTATCACACCCGATCATCACGTGATGCTTCGAAACGACGAGTCTTAGCAACGGTGCATACTAAGGATGATAACTTCATGGATATGCGAATATTATTAGTGCCCCAATAGTTGGAGGATTGGGACGCCTTGCGTCTTCAACCTTCGTACATTCCCATAAAACTTATGAGTTTATGTGGTCTCACCAAATTATATTCTATCATCTTGCAATAAGGTCTTAGATATCATATATATCTCATACCTTGATTATTTCTGAAAACTAAATTTTCAGCTCCTTACTTTTCAAACAGATTTGAACTTCAAGTTTCACGGAGACAAGATAACTTTAGGTACTAATTGAAACCATAGCTCTCTGAATCAACAAAGTGAGGTATACTAAAAGTTTGCAATAGGACTTAATCATTTCTTGATTTTTTTAACAATACGGTACCAATCCGTAAAGTTTCTTGTCAGATTTTAACAGTATTTCTATCTCAATAACAAGACTAGCGCATGGTAGAAAACGGATGCCAATACTACAAAATTAATTCAAAATACTACTCAGACTATGTTTATGATAATTAGTTCATGTTTTAATCTAATTACTAATGAACTCCCACTTAATACAACATCCCTCATAGTTGTTAAGTGGTACACGATCCAAATCCACTACACCAAAACCGATCATCACGTGAGATGATGTAGCTTCAATGGTGAACATCAACATGTTGATCATATCATCCATATGACTCGTGTTCAACCTTTCGGTTTCCGTTGTCCCGAGGCCATGTCTATACATGCTAGGCTCGTCAAGCAAACCCTAGTATTCCGCGTGTTTAACATGGCTTACACCCGTTGTATGTGAACGTTGAGTCTATCACATCCGATCATCACAAGATGCTTCGAAACGACGAACTGTGCAACGG
The DNA here is from genome assembly GCF_022539505.1 of Lolium rigidum. Classification (NCBI taxonomy): domain Eukaryota; kingdom Viridiplantae; phylum Streptophyta; class Magnoliopsida; order Poales; family Poaceae; genus Lolium; species Lolium rigidum. The sequence goes on along the minus strand of NC_061510.1, from coordinate 393,890,658 downwards.
TGCATACAAGGGGAGAACACTTTATTATCTTGATATTAATGTGAGGGATCATCTTATAATGCTACCGTCGCGATCTAAGCAAAATAAGATGCATAAAGGATTAACATCACATGCAATTCATATGTGATATGATATGGCCCTTTAGTATTTGCGCCTTTGATCTTCATCTCCAAAGCACGGACATGATCTCCATCATCAACGGGCATGATCTCCATCATCGTCGGCGTAGCGTCAAGGTCCATGGCGCCGTCTTCATGGTTGTTCACCTCATGTAGCAACTATTACAACTACTTTGAAATACTACTCAACATGAAAATTAAAGACAACCATAAGGCTCCTGCCGGTTGCTACAATACAATAATGATCATCTCATACATATTCATCATCACATCATGGCCATATCACATCACCAAACCCTGCAAAAACAAGTTAGACGTCTCTAATTTGGTTTGCATATTTTATGTGGTTTAGGGTTTTCGAGTAAGATCTAATCTACCTACGAACATGAACCACAACGGTGATACTAGTGTTGTCAATAGAAGAGTAAATTGAATCTTCACTATAGTAGGAGAGACAGACACCCGCAAAGCCTCTTATGCAATACAAGTTGCATGTCGAACGAGGAGCAAGTCTCATGAACGCGGTCATGTAAAGTTAGCCCGAGCCGCTTCATCCCACTATGCCACAAAGATGCAAAGTACTCAAACTAAAGACAACAAGAGCATCAACGCCCACAAAACCATTGTGTTCTACTCGTGCAACCATCTATGCATAGACACGGCTCTGATACCACTGTAGGGATTCGTTGCATAGAAAACAAAAAAATTCCTACCGCAAACACGCAATCCAAGCCAAGATGCAATCTAGAAGACGGTAGCAACGAGGGGGTATCGAGTCTCACCCTTGAAGAGATTCCAAAGCCTACAAGATGAGGCTCTTGTTGCTGCGGTAGACGTTCACTTGCCGCTTGCAAAAGCGCGTAGAAGATCTTGATCACGATCGCTTCCGGCGCCACGAACGGGCAGCACCTCCGTACTCGGTCACATGTTCGGTTGTTGATGAAGACGACGTCCACCTCCCCGTTCCAGCGGGCAGCGGAAGTAGTAGCTCCTCTTGAATCCGACAGACACGACGGCGTGGTGTCGGTGGTGGTGGAGAAATCCGGCGGAGCTTCGCTTAAGCGTGCGGGATGTGGTGGAGGAGAGAGACCGCTAGGGTTTGGGGAGAGAGGGGGTTGGGCGCCGGCCCTCTAAGGGGTGCGGCCAAGGCTGAGGCTTGAAGTGGTCAGCCCCCTCTCCTATGCCCCTCATTATATAGGTGGAAGCCCCAAGAGTTGTAGTCCAAGTCTTCGAATAAGACCCCAACACTAAAACCTCCCATATGTGGGAAACCTACTCAAGGAGGGAGTCCCACTCAAGGTGGGACTCCCACCTTTCCTTGAGGTGGGGTGGCCGGCCACCTCTAGGTGGAGCCCACCTGGGACTCCTCCTTTAGGGTTTGGCTGGCCAAGCTTGTGGAGTCCTTCCGGGACTCCACCTTCCATAGTGCGTTTCTTCCGGACTTTTCTAGAACCTTCTAGAACCTGCCATAAATACACCGGATCATTTCCAAACTTGGAATATGACTTCCTATATATGAATCTTATTCTCCGGACCATTCCGGAACTCCTCGTGATGTCCGGGATCTCATCCGGGACTCCGAACAAATATTCGAACTCCATTCCATATTCAAGTTCTACCATTTCAACATCCAACTTTAAGTGTGTCACCCTACGGTTCGTGAACTATGCGGATATGGTTGAGTACTCACTCCGACCAATAACCAATAGCGGGATCTGGAGATCCATAATGGCTCCCACATATTCAACGATGACTTTAGTGATCGAATGAACCATTCACATACGATACCAATTCCCTTTGTCACGCGATATTTTACTTGTCCGAGGTTTGATCTTCGGTATCACTCTATACCTTGTTCAACCTCGTCTCCTGACAAGTACTATTTACTTGTACCGTGGTATGTGGTCTCTTATGAACTTATTCATATGCTTGCAAGACATTAGACGACATCCCACCGAGAGGGCCCAGAGTATATCTATCCGTCATCGGGATGGACAAATCCCACTGTTGATCCATATGCCTCAACTCATACTTTCCGGATACTTAATCCCACCTTTATAACCACCCATTTACGCATTGGCGTTTGGTGTAATCAAAGTACCTTTCCGGTATAAGTGATTTACATGATCTCATGGTCATAAGGACTAGGTAACTATGTATCGAAAGCTTATAGCAAATAACTTAATGACGAGATCTTATGCTACGCTTAATTGGGTGTGTCCATTACATCATTCATATAATGACATAACCTTGTTATTAATAACATCCAATGTTCATGATTATGAAACTAATCATCCATTAATCAACAAGCTAGCTAAGAGGCATACTAGGGACTCTTTGTTGTTCACATAACACACATGTATCAATGTTTCGGTTAATACAATTATAGCATGGTATGTAAACATTATCATAAACACAAAGATATATTATAATAGCCATTTTATTATTGCCTCTTGGGCATATCTCCAACAAAGCCATCGTAACAATGAGGAAGCCAACCAAGTTAAAAGAAATACAGCAATTAACTGGGCGAGTCGCAGCTTTGAGTAGATTCGTCGCCAGGCTGGGAGAAAAAGCACTACCGTTCTACACTTTGATAAAACAAGGGGAGAAATTCCAGTGGAACGAAGAAGCCGATAGAGCTTTCGAGGATCTGAAGCGCAAAATCTCGACACCACCAGTCCTGGTGGCGCCGAAGGAAAAGGAACCTCTCCTGTTATACATTGCAGCCACACCCCAAGTGGTTAGCACGGTGCTAGTTGTCGAAAGAGAAGAAGAAGGAAAACTCCATGGAGTGCAAAGGCCAGTATATTTCATTAGTGAAGTTTTATCGCCTTCCAAACAGTGGTACCCGCAATACCAGAAACTAGCATATGGAGTGATTACAACAGCAAGAAAGTTGTGCCACTATTTTTCGGTACACCCGATAATAGTAGTCAATGAAGCACCTCTCTCAAATATACTGAACAATCCAGAAGCTACAGGGCGTGTCTCCCTTTGGGGAATAGAACTTTTCCCTCGGGACATCACGTATGAAAAAAGAAAGGCAATCAAGTCGCAAGTTTTGCCAGACTTCATCGCAGAATGGATGGAGCTGCAAAACACGGGACCCCAGATTTGTCGAGAACTTGGACCATGAACTTCGACGGATCCAAGAGAGTAGAAGGAGCTGGCGCAGGAGTGATACTTATATCACCTGAAGGCGACAAGTTAAAATATGTCCTACGGATGACGTTCCCAAACGCATCCAACAATGAAGCAGAATACGAAGCCCTCATACACGGGATGAAGATGGCGAAAGCTTGCGGTGCAACTCGACTAAAAATCTTTGGCGACTCACAATTGGTGGCTCAGCAAGTTATGAACTAATGTGATGCGATCAATGATAGCATGATAGCATACAAGGAGGTGTACAATGAGCTTGAGAAGCTGTTTGATGGATGCGAGGTAAATCACATCGATAGATTGAGCAATGATGAAGCCGACGTCCTCGCAAGCATCGGGTCGCAGGTGCCTTGCAATACCACCGAGCGTATTTTGGGAAGAAATAGCGGAGAGATCAACGAAGCCGAAGAAGATGCAGAAAAAAGCAAAAGAAGAAAAAACTTCGGCGTCTCTGAAAGAAACCGTGGAGGACGAAGAGGACCAAGAACTTGTGATGATGGTGCAAGTCCCTTGGATGCAAACGTACATATCGTATATCCTCAGGAAGGAAATACCCGATGATCCAGTTGCAGCAAGGCGGGTTATTCGACGATCCAAAGCCTTCACAGTGGTCAAAGGGGAGTTATATAAGCGAAGTATTTCGGGCATCTTGCAAAGGTGTGTCACACCCGAAGAAGGAAGAATAATCCTAAAGGATGTACATGAAGGAATATGTGGTCACCACGCAAGCAGTCGAGCTATTGCAGCCAAGGTTTTTCGGGCAGGATTCTACTGGTTGACAGCAATAGAAGACGCAAAAGAGATAGTACGAACTTGCGACGCGTGCCAGAGATTTGCCGCAAAACCGCACTCTCCGGCGGCAGAACTAATGCCAATACCATTGTCGTGGCCCTTCGCCCAATGGGGACTCGATATGGTGGGCAAATTGCACAAAGCTTCGCCAGGAGGATATGAGTACCTGTTGGTGGCTGTCGACAAATTCACCAAGTGGATAGAAGCAAAGCCGATAAATTCACCAGATGCAGCATCAGCAATAAAGTTCGTGAAGGGCATAGTTTTTCGATTTGGAGTACCTCACAGCATCGTCACAGACAACGGTAGCAACTTCACATCGAAGGAGTTCAAGGTGTACTGTGCAGAGGTAGGCATCAAATTGCACTTCGCGTCAGTTGCACATCCTCAAACCAATGGTCAAGTTGAGAAAGCCAATGGTATCATCTGCAATGGCATCAAGAAACGCTTGTTAGGACCACTGGAAAAAGCTCGACATACCTGGCCAGAAGAATTACCAAGTGTGTTATGGAGCATCCGAACAACACCAAATACAGCAACACAGGAGACCCCGTTCTTCCTGGTCCATGGAGTAGAGGTAGTACTGCCGATGGAAATAGAGCACGACTCCCCCAGAGTCACAGAGTACAACGGAGAAGTTTCCAGGAAAGCATTGGAAGACGACGTCGACGCACTTGACGAAGCTCGAGATGAAGTACTATCACGAGTCACCAAATACCAGCAAGACCTGAAGAACTACCACAGTCGACGATTGCGGCCGAGATCTTTCCAGGTCGGTGATTTGGTCCTACGGCTCAACCAGCAAAGTACAGAGAAGCTCGAGTCACCATGGTTGGGACCTTACGTCGTCACGGAAGTCATCGACGGAGGAGCATACAGGATCAAGGACAAGAAGACAGGGGTTCCCGAGAAAAACCCCTGGAACGTGGCACAGCTCCGGGCGGTTCTACGCCTAGAGTTGAAATATAGTCCTACTTTGTAAAAATACAATGTACTGAAACGCCCGCGAGTTTTCAGACGCACTCTTTTCCTTTTCGGGGCACCGAGTGGGGCCGGAAAGGTTTTTAATGAGGCGGGCTCGCGGTGCTACAATATAATAAAGATAGTGGAGATATACTTCTTATTCTTCGACACGCTCGGGGGCTCGACGCCTTCAAATCTCAAAATACGAACAATATAGACAAACTAGACTTACCGAAATATTTCGCCTTGGTACACTAATACCTCGCCAGATATAAAAATCGGAAGTTAACAATTATAAATATAGTATTGCTTTGGTCCAAGAACCTCGCAACAAAAATATAGAACTCCGACACTAAGATACTCGAGGGCTGGTAATCCATCAATGAAAAAACAAGTATGTCTTATTACAACAGAAGGAAAAATCCTCGAGATGGAAAAAACAGTACAAACTCTAGCCAGAAGGCTCGGGGGCTCCAACAATATAGAGCACTTTGCAAATATACAACAAATTTCTTCGGAAATAAAAAAAGAAATCAAAAAAGATAGAGATACAAGGCCTCCAATATGGTACAAATCAGTTAAAGCCCAAAATACTATCTACGGACAAGCCTCTGGTCGTTTTATGTTCAGCATAGGACCCCTTGATGAAGAATTCTGAGTCCATCCGAAGAAGCTCATCTATCATCGACTCGGCCACAGGAGCTACCATCTCATCGATTGTGTCAATATCATTTTTTCGCCGCGTTTTCTTGGCCAAGCAATCAGCAACAATCTTCGTCGGGTCTAATTTTGGATGACAAATATTTATCATAATCATGGCGAACCTTGCTCCAGCAGTCAATTGAGCTCGCACAAAATTATGAATGCGGGGAGCATCTCTGAATATCTCCAGCAATTCAGGAAGAGTTTTGGGAACCTCATTTCGAGGAAACAAAGTCTTGTAAACAAGGGTTAATGTTGTCGTGCAAAAATTGAGAAATTCGCGCACTTGGCAAGCACGATCTTGGAACCTGACAATTTGCTGGGTTCGTTCAGGAGTGGCCCAGAATAAACAGCCATGGTTAAGGGAAAGATTGACAAGAAGATTCGTTCTCTCGTTTACTCTTCGATCTTCGGCAGCAACATCAAGAACCGAGCCTATGAAGCGACAAGGCAAGAAATTTGAAGGAAGGCCCAGCAGAATAAAGAGGAGGCATTGTGAGGTTGGAAAAACATACCTAACATATCTGTGCTAGCTTCCAACATTAGCTCGAGCATGCTATTTTCTCGGGTCGTGGCTTCCTTTGCTTCCAATACAGCAGCATCCTTGGTAGCCATAGCCTCTTTGGCTTGTTGGAGAGCAAGTTTTTCTTGTTCGGACGCTTTCCGAGATTGTTCCATCATTGCCAGAGTTTGTTTCTTCATGGATTGAAGTTGTTGTCGAAGTTCTTGCAAATCTTCCGACAAATGTTTGCTTGAAGAACCTTCGAGGGGATTATCATCGACTAGTATTTTCTTCGAGAAGGAAGACGCAGGTGAAGCATCGGCAGAGCAAGGGTTGGTCGAATAATTATCAAATATTAACTGGAAAAGAAAGTCCCAGGATCAATAATAAGTACCAAGCGGAATTTCATTAATTTCTAGAAAATTTACACGAACATTACAAAAGAAGTTCTCCAAACGGACTAACAGGGTAATTGTCGCCAAGGCTAAAATGGCGACAACATCAAAAGGAATAGAGAAAGCAAAGGAAAGAAAAAGCAAAGGCATTCAACTAGACCTCCGGCCTTGATGAGCTAGGAGTTGAAGATGGCTTGATCCCGAGATAGGCCAGGATTTTCTTCATGTTGGGCTTGGCTGCCTTGATCAACGACCTCCATCTTGATTGTTCTATCTGCTCGGTGTCGCCTACTTTCATCCAGTCAACACTTTGTTGACTGTCAGCGACCAAGGCAATAGTGTTCTCAACAGCAACCTTCATGTTCTCCTGGCGCATCTTCAGTCCAAGATCCTCCGGCGGATTGAAGTCCTTGGCAAGGGCAAGGAAAGTCTTAGGCTCCTCTTTCTTCGGGAAGAAGTAGGGGAACAACTTCGACAATCCTGCGTCAGCATTCACCACGCCTTCGCGAATTTCCTGGCCGTGAAACTCCAGATAAGACAGTGCGTCAAGCAGAGGATCATTGGTGGGATTCTCAAGGTCAAAATCTTGGCTTGTTTGACCTGCCATAGAAATTATATGTTAATTGACAGCAAGTAAAAACAAAAGAAAGCAAGTCTTACGAAAAATAGAAGGGATCAACAAAGCTACCGAGGAAGCGATGATTTTGTGTGTTCAAGCGCTTGAGGATTCCCTTTTCACGGGCGGCTTGTGCGGCTTTGTGCTCATTTAGAGCAGCTTCAGCATCTTCAAGTTTCTTCTGCAGTTCTTCGACACTAGCAGCTTTTGCTTTGGCCTCATCGGCCTCTACTTTTGCTTGGCTAGCATCAAGTTCGGCTTTCACGGCGAGCCGTTTCACTTTGCTCCAAGTTCGAGCAAGAGTGTCGGCAAGCCTCGTTGGCCTCTGCAAGTTTCTCTCGCCAAAATAGAAAAGAACAATCAAAATTGCGACAAAAATAGAAGCAAGAAGATCGGAAACAATGACAGCAAAAAATTGTTACCTTCAGTCCTGCTGGCATATTCACGGTACCCAATGAATTGGGACCCAATGCGAACAAGCTCTTTGATCATGGGCTGTCAAAGAAGAATAGAGAAAGAAAATATCGGTAACAGAAAAAAATGAAGGCACAAAAAGAAGTAAACAGAGGAAATATAGATACTAGCAGGAAAGTCAAAAACTTACATCATCCAAGAGCGCCTGAGAAGAGCTACCCAATTGAGGGGCAGGCTCGATGATCGTTTCAACCCTTGTCCTTTTTGGTGAAGGAGCAAGGGGGCTTGAAGGAGGAGTGGTGGTGACGACGTTTTGTTGAGGAGGCGAGGATTCTTCTCCTTCAACTAGCGTCTCCGACACAAGTAAAGTATGTGACGCGCTCGTCCGAGGAGCCACGTCACGAGTTGGTACTTCTTCCTCATCATCACTGCGATTAAAGATTGACAGCATAAAAAGCAAGATGAGACAAAAAACTTCGACTACGTAAATAAGGGGAAATCAAGGTGACTTACGAGCCGACGAGGGATGCGAGATATGGATCATAAGTTGCCTTCGATGTGAAGGATCAACTTCTTCGGCTTTGGAAGTGCCGGAATCTTCGACGTTACTCCTCTTCCTTTTCCCTTTTGGAGAAACAGCGGGAGGAGGAGATTGGGCCGACGCAGTGCCTTCGGAAGATCCCGCAGATTTTTGAGAATCTACGAGTTCATTCACAAAAGACGGAGTTTCTTGATTGTCATCAGTGACAATGGCCCTTTCTTCGACTTCTCCACCTTCAGGAAGAGGAGGAAGCGAGACAAGGTCTGGATGATTCTGTGCAAAATAAAATAGGGAGAGATGTCAAGAAAGAAGTTACAAAAAGATAGCAAAGCAACAACAAGACAATAGACAAAGATTACCTCGGGAAGTGGATTGGCGGCGCTGAATGGTGTCACACGGCAAGAAGAAGGGACAGCATCTCTTTTGCTGAGAGATGAAATTTTTCGGACAAGTTTTTCTAAATCCTTGACCTCCAAATTCACCGACAGCCGATCTACGTCATTGTCACCGGCATATTTCCAGAGAGGATATTTGCGAGCTTGAAGCGGTTGCACTCTAGTCCTAAGAAAGTATGCAGTGATTTGAATACCCGATAATTCTTGGCCGCGAGTATTTTGCAACTCGTGGATACGAGCCATCAAGGTTTCTGTCGACGCCCTTTCTTCTTCGGTAGCCTCCGCGTCCCAGGAGCGGCGGCGAAAGATTTTTTCGGCGCCATCAAAAGGAGGGATGTTGTCCTCCGCACATCCATGGTTCTCCTCCTGAATGTACAACCACTTCTTGCGCCATCCTTGAACTGAGTCAGGAAGCTTGACGTCGAAGTAGTCAACAGTGGGCCGAACAGAAATTACAACGCCGCCTATATTATAGGCGACATTGGGCGAGCCATTACGGCGGCAGAAGAAAATGCGCTTCCATAGCGCCCAGTTAGGCTGGACGCCAAGGAAGGCCTCGCAAAGAGTGATGAAAATGGAGATGTGAAGAATGGAGTTTGGCGTGAGGTGGTGGAGTTGCAGATCGTAGATAAAAAGCAGTCCACGAAGAAAAGGATGAATGGGGGCGGACAGACCGCGGATGAGGTGATCGACAAAACTTACCCGGTACCCCATTGGAGGGGTTGGGTAGCTCTCCTCACTGGGAAAGCACAGTGCCTTGGGTTTCTTGCTGATCCCCAGCTTCTTCAGCATGTTGATGTCTTGAGTGGAAATCTTCGATCTTTCCCACTCCGCCGCCCCAAGATCCGCGGCGGCCATGGAGGATTCCGGCGTGTTGTGCCTTGTCAATCGACGCGGTGGCATCAACAATGGCGCAGGGTTTGCAGTTTGGAGGTGAGGAGCTTAAGAGGTTGTGGATCGCAGGAGGAAATTTGCAGATGAGAGAAGGAGGACGGCGTGAGCGGAAGTGTTCAAGGAGGAAGAAGACGATCTTATATAGGGGTGCGGTGAAACGACGAACCGTTGGATAAGGAAAATGTGTGACCGAGGATAGCCACGTGGCAACAAGGGTAAAAAAGTAACTCAACATTGGGGAAGTTACGGTGCGTGCGCTGAGAAAAGCGGAGGACGTGTGTCCTCCACTTGCACGACGTGTCAAGATAGTGGATCAATTGGGCCCGCATGGCAGCGAGAAAAGACTTGTCGCAAATTTTTGACTAGCAATCGTGGCTATCGTCAGCAATAACGTCACCTTGGCAGAAGAAAAATTTGACTCAACAGCTGCATCAAAAGGCGACATGAAAAAGTATTGGAGAGCTTTTGATCAAATATAAGTTTTTGAACAAATGCTCGGGGGCTACTTTGGAAAAATGAAGAGATCAAGAAAGACAAAATAGAAATGGTGTGAGCCTATGATCAAATACAAATATTTGTTCATAGCCTCGGAGCGCTGTTCGCGCACCCGAGAAATTATAAAACTTCGGGAGAGAAAGAAAATATAGCGGCATATAGCGTGGAGCCTACAACCAAGCACAAGTCCTTGGTTGTAGCCTCGGGGGCTACTCCCATCGGGAACGCTGTTCGCGTGCCCGATGAAATTAAAAAAAAAAGAGAAGGAGAAAGTCAGAATGAAAAGAAGAAACATAGAAAAGCAAAAGAGTATATTTCGAGTTATAAATAACTCTGCATATACTCCCATCGGGAGCGCAATATAAGTCATCCTTGACTCGATAAAATGTGCCATTCCATCAGCCGAATAAGCACTCGACAATATATTCTCAGAACGCCGAAGTTGCGGTCAATTTCTGAATGCCGCAAAACTTTGCGAAGGTAAGACCCCGGATCTATTCCGTGAGGCGTGGCGCCGTCTCGACGTCGGTTTGCTACTTTTATCCGTATCAACGAGATACGAAGAAAAATCCTAACGGACGCGTTAGGTACCCGATAAATATAACTCGGGACTCGACAGAATGGTAAGACCTTAAGCGGCACTCGTCGAAGTTTACACCGATATCCCGAAATCATGTCCAGGGACGTGATTTTGAAGTAGGTTTTTGCGGATTGCCACTAGAGCAGTTAACTAGTACCTGATCCGTCAGATGAACTAGCCCCAACTACCATTATCCCTGTACAATATAGAAATTTACATGAAGAAATATAGAAAAGTTTAAGTTGTCGAGTAAAAATAAACAGTGGAGATTTTCCCTGACTCTGCGATTCAAGCAAAATCTCGGGGGCTACTGACATAGGCATCCCAAATGGGCCTGCCGAAGATAGTACCCGGGGTTTATTGAAAGCCCATTACCCGAAGAATAAGAACACTCGGAAGCCCAAGATAGTATTAAGGAAAGCTAGAGTTGTAATAGAAAGTCTTATTTGTAATCTTACGGGATGAGTTAGAAACCTTCCCGGACTTTGTAACTTGTACAGCACGAATCCCTCGGCTCCGCCTCCTATATAAGGGGAGTCGAGGGACGCGAGATCATCGAATCATTGTTTACAAACCCTAGTTTTCATAATCGTCGAGTACTTTTCGGCTGAAACCTTCGAGATCTACTTGCCCTCTACTTCCAACTAAACCCTAGCCTACAATCCATAGGCATTGACAAGTTGATACCTTGTCACCGGTTTCTTCGGAAGACATTTTCAGTTAAGTGTTGAGTTGGCTACAAACAACTTTCCCGCAAACTACTTCACCCCGAAGATCTACGAAGGGGAGAAAAACGAAAAGAAATGGGGATAAATACCCTAGTGCGCCAGATAAGAACAGCAAGAACAGAAGAATGTGGGATCCGCGGGCCTAACCTGAGGGCGGCGGAGACCTTGAGGTTCGACAGAGCCAACGAGCCGCCGGAGTTCGGAGAGGAGGCGGTCGACGGCGGCGAACGAAGAAGAAGAAGGAGATGCTGTGGTGCTTCTCTGAGCCGAAGAAGAAGAACGCCTTGGTGGATCTTGATGAAGACAGGCGGGCGAGCTCGGCGATGCCTTCTCGCGAGGGGTCGCCGGAGAGCTTGGGCTTGGCGGCGCATGGAGAGCGTCGGCGAGAGAAGCTCGAACGGCGGAGTGCGCTGAGAGCAATGGAAGAAGAACTGAAGAGCGTGGGGGGCGACGAGGAACCGCCGCACCCTTAAATAGGGAGGAGACTCGTGGGCCGGAAACCGCCAGGCCCGTGGCGTTTCACTTCGTGGGCTGCCACGTGGCACACCAATACACGCGCCGCAGGAGGAGGCCATAGGCAGGACCACAAGGATCGCGAGTGGCGCATTAATTGCGCGCAGAAGCCGAAGGATGTGACGCCTGACACTGGCTCGTCAGGCACAATGCGCATGTCTCTGACAGGCACAAGTTTCGGGATATTCTCGATCTCGTCGAGGTGAGCTTTAAAGACAAAGAAGCCGGCAAAAATAAGCCGGAGGTGTTCATTGAAAATAGTTTGAGAGAGTAAGTTCGGCAAGAAGCCGGGTGTGTTTAACTGGAAACCGGAAGGATTAATCCGGTACGTTTCGAGGAGGAACCTGGAATGGCTTGTCGGAAAGATTCCGCCAAGCTATACCAGCTTCGGGGAATAATGTTGGAGGGAGGGCCCCCCGGTAGGCCAAGACTATGGCAAATTCGCCATATTTGGGCAATGTTAAACCGGGTCACAGAGTGATCCGGTATCTTAAGTTCGGATAGCCAAAGGTGGTGCAAATCGGTATCCCCAGAGGGGTATACCGGAGTGCCAGCTCTAAGAGGCTATGCGGCTAAGTCAGAAGAAACCGGAATAAGGTACCGGTGTACCAGAACCAGGGTCACTGTAGCCTGTCGGCATTCTGGTCAAAGATTCCTTCGGGAGCAAGAGGACAAGGATGAGCGAAGCAGTTCAGCTTTAAACGAAGCCCTGGTGCCAAAGCAAGATGACGCCATAAAGATACCGGCGGAGGTCACAGCTCCTTGATTAAAGTCATAACCGGTGCCAGTAGGGCCAAAGTAGCTTTATAAAGTAGCTTAGCTCATCAAAGATGCCATTAGGGTTTCTTCCCTTGTAAGCCACCCTCTCCCCTATATAAGGAGAGGGGGCACACCCCTGTGCGGGAGGTTCCATTGAGTAGAGCATCACCTGTAAGTAGAGCTTGTACTGTTCTTCTTCAACCTCTGGCCAAGGCCAAGTTCATCAATAAAGATACCGGTATTCCATCCAAGATCCATCCTTGTGTAACCAAAACCCTTCCCCGAATCCTCTAGCGCACATTCGGCACCAACTTAAGCCATCCTATGGCATCTGTATGTTCACTGATGTCTACGCACGCTTCTATTCCTGTAGACAGTGTTGGGCCTCCAAGAGCAGAGGTTTGTAGAACAGCAGCAAGTTTCCCTTAAGTGAATCACCCAAGGTTTATCGAACTCGGGGAGGAAGAGGTCAAAGATATCCCTCTCAAGCAACCCTGCAATCACGATACAAGAAGTCCCTTGTGTCCTCAACACACCTAATACACTTGTCAGATGTATAGGTGCACTAGTTCGGCGAAGAGATAGTGAAATACAAGTAGTATGGATGTATATGAGTGGTAATAGCAATCTGAATAAAATATGGCAGCGAGTAAACATGCAACAGAACAGTAAATAAACAGAGATTCGATGTTCGGAAATAAGGCCTAGGGATCATACTTTCACTAGTGGACACTCTCAACATTGATCACATAATAAAACCACTCTACACTCTCTTGTTGGATGACAAACACCATTAATTGTGTAGGGCTACAAGAGCACCTCAATGCCGGAGTTAACAAGCTCCACAACATTCGATGTTCATATTTAAATAACCTTAGAGTGCAAGATAGACCAACGCAATTATACCGAGTACTAACATAGCATGCACACTCGTCAACATCAGCTATGAAAGGGGGAATAGATCACATCAATACTATCATAGTAATAGTTAACTTCATAATCTACAAGAGATCACAATCATAACCTACACCAGGTACTTCATGATGCACACACTGTCAACATTACATCATGGAGGAGGAATAGACTACTTTAATAACATCACCAGAGTAACACATACATGATATTCAACTAGATCACAAAGAGAGAGATGAACCACATAGCTACGGTAGAGCCCTCAGTCTCGGGGGAGAACTACTCCCTCCTCATCATAGGAGACAACGATGGCGATGAAGATGGCGGTGGTGTCGATGGAGATGACTCCGGGGGCAATTCCCCGTCCCGGCAGGGTGCCGGAACGAGACTTCGTCCCCGAATTGGAGTTTCGCGATGGCGGCGGCTCGGAAGGTTTTCTGGTGTTTCGTCAATCCATGTCGAAGATTTAGGTCACGAGGCATCTTATAGGCGAAGAGGCGGAGTCGGAAGAGTCCCGAGGGGCCCACCCCATAGGGTGGGGTGACCACCCCTCTGGCCGCGCCGGCCTATTGTGAGGAGGCCCTGGGCCTCCTCTGGCCTGGCCCTTCTGGCTCCGTGAGTCTTCCGGTGAAATAGAATTTTCGTGATTTTTCCGGATTTTTCCGAGCACTTTGGTTTTTGGGCCTTTTCTGCAATAAACGTGACATAATAAACAGAAACTGGCACTGTGGCATCTTGTTAATAGGTTAGTCCAATAAATGTCATAATATGATATAAAGTGCATATAAAACATGTGAGTATTGTCATAAAACTAGCATGGAACATAAGAAATTATAGATACGTTTGAGACGTATCAAGCATCCCCAAGCTTAGTTCCTACTCGCCCTCGAGTAGGTAAACGATAACAAGAATAATTTCTGAAGTGACATGCTACTTACATAATATTGATCATACTATTGTAAAGCATATGAGATGAATGCAGCGATTCAAAGCAATGGTAAAGACAATGAGTAAACAACTGAACCATATAACAAAGACTTTTCATGAATAGTACTTTCAAGACAAGCATCAATAAGTCTTGCATAAGAGTTAACTCATAGAGCAATAGATTCAAAGTAAAAGGCATTAAAGCAACACAAAGGATGATTAAGTTTCAGCAATTGCTTTCAACTTGTAACATGTATATCTCATGGATAGTTGTCAACATAAAGCAATATAACAAGTGCAATAAGTAAACATGTAAGAATCAATGCACACAGTTGACACAATTGTTTGCTTCTAAGATAGAAATAAGTAGGTGAACTGACTCAACATAAAAGTAGAAGAATGGCCCTTCGCATAGGGAAGCATGGATTACTATATTTGTGCTAGAGCTTTTCATTTTGAAAACATAGAAACAATTTTGTCAACGGTAGTAATAAATCATATGTGTTATATATAAGATATCCTATAAGTTGCAAGCCTCATGCATAGTATACCAATAGTGCTCGCACCTTGTCCTAATTAGCTTGGATTAACATGGATTATCATTGCATAGCATATGTTTCAACCAAGTGTCACAAAGGGGTACCTCTATGCCGCCTGTACAAAGGTCTAAGGAGAAAGTTCGCATTGGATTTCTCGCTTTTGATTATTCTCAACTTAGACATCCATACCGGGACAACATAGACAACAGGATAATGGACTCCTCTTTAATGCATAAGCATTCAACAACAGATAATATTCTCATAGGAGATTGAGGATTGATTGTGCACACTGAAACTTCCACCATGAATCATGGCTTTAGTTAGCGGCCCAATGTTCTTCTCTAACAATATGCATACTCAAACCATTTGATCATGAAAATCGCCCTTACTTCAGACAAGACGAACATGCATAGAAACTCACATGATATTCAACAAAGGTGTAATAGTTGGTGGCGTCCCCAGAAACATGGTTACCGCTCAACAAGCAACAAATGAAATAAGATACATAGCTACATATTCTTCACCACAATAGTTTTTAAGGCTATTTTCCCATGAGCTATATATTGCAAAGACAAAGGATAGAATTTTAAAGGTAGCACTCAAGTAATTTACTTTGGAATGGCAGAGAAATACCATGTAGTAGGTAGGTATGGTGGACACAAATGGCATAGTTTTTGGCTCAAGGATTTGGATGCACGAGAAGAATTCCTCTCAATACAAGGCTAGGCTAGCAAGGTTATTTGAAGCAAACTCAAGTATAAAACGGTACAACAAAACTTACATATGAACATATTGCAAGCATTATAAGACTCTACATCGTCTTCCTTGTTGTTCAAACACCTTAACTAGAAAATATCTAGACTCTAGAGAGACCAATCATGCAAACCAAATTTTAACAAGCTCTATGTAGTTCTTCATTAATAGGTGCAAAGTACATGATGCAAGAGCTTAAACATGATCTATATGAGCACAACAATTGCCAAATATCAAATTATTCAATACATTATACCAATTACCACATGCGGCATTTTCCGTTTCCAACCATATAACAATTAACGAAGCAGTTTCAACCTTCGCCATGAACATTAAGAATAAAGCTAAGAACACATGTGTTCATACGAACGAGCGGAGCGTGTCTCTCTCCCACACAAGCATGAATTTATTCAGAGAATGAAAATAAAAAACGAAAATAAAAGCACACAGACGCTCCAAGTAAAGCACATAAGATGTGACGGAATAAAAATATAGTTTCACTAGAGGTGACCTGATAAGTTGTCGATGAAGAAGGGGATGCCTTGGGCATCCCCAAGCTTAGATGCTTGAGTCTTCTTGAAATATGCAGGGATGAACCACGGGGGCATCCCCAAGCTTAGACTTTTCACTCTTCTTGATCATATTGTATCATCCTCCTCTCTTGACCCTTGAAAACTTCCTCCACACCAAACTCAAAACAAACTCATTAGAGGGTTAGTGCATAATCAAAAATTCACATGTTCAGAGGTGACACAATCATTCTTAACACTTCTGGACATTTATCAAAACTACTGGAAGTTAATGGAACAAAGAAATCCATCCAACACAGCAAAAGAGGCAATGCGAAATAAAAGGCAGAATCTGTCAAAACAGAACAGTCCGTAAAGACGCATTTTTTAGAGGCACCAGACTTGCTCATATGAAAATGCTCAAAATGAATGAAAGTTGCGTACATATCTGAGGATCACTCACGTAAATTGGCAGTACCTACAGAGAATCATACCCAAATTCGTGACAGCAAGAAATCTGTTTCTGCGCAGTAATCCAAATCTCGTATGACTTTACTATCAAAGACTTTACTTGGCACAACAATGCAATAAAATAAAGATAAGGAGAGGTTGCTACAGTAGTAACAACTTCCAAGACACAACAAAACAGTAGCAAAATAAAAACATGGGTTATCTCCCAAGATGTGCTTTCTTTATAGCCATTAAGATGGGCTCAGTAATTTTAATGATGCACTCGCAAGAAACAAGAGTTGAAGCAAAAGAGAGCATCAAAAGGCAAGTATGAAACAAATTTAAGCCTAACCCACTTCCTATGAGAAGGAATCTTGTACACAAATAAATTCATGAGGAGCAAAGTGACAAGCATAGGAAGATAAAACACGAGTAACTTCAAGATTCTCAACATAAAGAGGGGAAACTTAATATTATTAAGATGCATATAACCGTGTTTCCCTCTCTCATAATAACTTTCATTAGCATCATTGATGAAATCCACAATATACCCATCACTTAAAACATTCTTATCATGGTTCATATGCATAAAAGTATCATTAATTTTGGCATAAGAAGAGTTCTTCTCATTAATAGTAATTGGAGCAAGATTATTATCAAGAATTTGAACATGGTAAACAAGTTGCATACTAAGGGAATTGTTTTTAGCAATCCAATCATAACTATGACAAGTTTCATAAGGGTAGTTATAACCTATATCATAGCATTCTTTATAATAATCATCAAAGATTGGAGGCATAGTGTCATCATAAGAAATAGAATAGTTATCTTTCACAGTATGTTCATCTGTGACCATACCATCGTTGTTAATAGAAGGAGATGTATCAAACACATAATGATCAGTAGCAAAAGGATTTTCAAACACCTCATCCCCAAGCTTAGAGCTTTCTATATCATTATGGGAGGAAGCATGAATAGTACTGATACTATGGCAATTATTAACATCATCATTTTCAGAATTAGTTTCCCAGAGATTTCCAATATCAAAAGTAGTGTGCTCTTTCAAATCATGATCACTAGTGTAGGTAAAGGGCATAGGAAGATCATTGTACTCAGATTCATTATCATATTAATCATTAGGAGCAACATACTTACGGTTACCTATCGTTATCTCATACACGCGGGGATATGCCGTTACCTCTTTCTCTTTATTCCCCTTCTTCTTCTTCTTCTTCTTCTTCTTCTTCTTCTTCTTCTTCTCCTTCTGCTTCTTCTTCTTCTTCTTCTTCTTCTTCTTCTTCTTCTTCTTCTTCTTCTTCTTCTTCTCTTCCTTCTCCTCGTTCCCTTCTTTAGGAGGAAGAGGCTTGAAGAGATGCTCCTCCACATAACCTGATTTATTTCCAGAAACAATAGAAGAGACTTGGGAGGATTCCTCCTTTTCATTAATAAGTTCAAAACACACAGAGGTCCTATCATATTTTGGCAAAGTGTCATCTTCTAAAATATTTTGTATGTAAGTATTTGTATGGCAATTATCAATGCAATAAGAAAAACACCCACGCAGGACATCATCAATATCAAGATCACTCATATGTAACAAAGAGATTTTTCTTGATAACTCTTCACACCACAAAAATAAAGTAAGTTCATCATGCTGATTAGGAGTAATTTCATCATCACAATACAAATTTGCAGCACTCATGGGGTTCGAATTATCATTGGAGGAGCATTGAAAATTAAAATGACCCACTCTATGGCAAAGTTCGCAAATAAAAGGATAGATGGCACAAACCTTTTTACCAAGATCATCTAGAGCCCTAGACCACTTTCTAGTTTTTTCATTCATATGGTGGATACAATATTCATCTTCGATTTGATTAATTCCACAGGGTCTATGCATTCCACAAAAATTAACATGCTTATAAGAAACAGAAGTTTGGGCATGTTAATTGCAATCATTAATAACAGTTTCATCCTTCATGCAAGTGTCTTTAAAAGGTTCATGATACTTATCAAAATTCTTCCTAGGCAATTCAAAATGAGAGGCAAAAGCTTTATAAATATTTGCAACAATTTGAGAGTCAAGACCATAAGTAGCACTCATACTTCGAATTTTATCAGTATCCATAAAAGTTTCAATGCATTCATAATCATAATTTATACCTGACTCTTTACCTTTATCGTTCTCCCAATCTTCAGCGTTCTCCTCAATCCGGTCAAGAAGATCCCACCTAGCTTCAACCTCCTTGCTTGTGAAAGATCCCTCCAAACAGGCATCTAGATAGTCCTTGTGGTGTCCCGAAAGCCTTGCATAAAAATTATTAATAATAACATTACGGGGGAGCTCATGAATGGGACATTTGAGCATTAGTGACTTCAATCTCCCCCATGCTTGGGAAATACTCTCTCCATCACGAGGATAAAAGTTATAAATGTAATTTCTATCAGTATGCACTTCATGAGGAGGATAAAATTTAGAATAAAAGAGAGGTACAATTTCCTCCCAATCAAGAGAATGACTATTCTTCAACAATTTATACCAATGCGCCGCTTTACCAGACAGCGAAATAGAGAATAGTTTCTTCCTCACTTCATCCATAGAGATACCTGCACACTTGAATAACCCGCATAATTCATGCAAAAACAGTAAATGATCTCCGGGATGGATAGTTCCATCCCCTTCATAGCGGTTATCCATAACACGTTCAATAATTTTCATGGGTATCTTGAAAGAAGTACTTTCAGTAGGTGGATTTAAAATATCACAAGCATCATTAGAGTTATCGCATATGGGAGATAAAGCATTATCAGAGCAAATTTTCTCCCCTAAAGATGGGAAGCTAAAAAGATCACAAAAACTAGCTTCCCCAAGCTTAGACTTCTCCATAGCATTAGCAGTAATTGCATTCATACTAATAATATTGCTACTATCATGCAAATAAGGTTCCATAGGTTTTTTAATTTTTGCATCAAACAATTCATATCTTAACTCAGGAAATAGATTAAAAAGCTCATTGTTGTTTTCCATTATGCCTAACCAGTGAAAAATAAAAACAAGAAACAAAAAGATGCAATTGCAGGATCTAAAGGAAATAGCTTCGAGCACTCACACACCGGCAACAAGACTAGGAGATAGCTTAGTAGTCGGAGGATGTGAATACCTTTTACCTTACCTCCCCGGCAACGGCGCCGTGAAAATAGCTTGATGTCTACGCACGCTTCTATTCATGTAGACAGTGTTGGGCCTCCAAGAGCAGAGGTTTGTAGAACAGCAGCAAGTTTCCCTTAAGTGAATCACCCAAGGTTTATCGAACTCAGGGAGGAAGAGGTCAAAGATATCCCTCTCAAGCAACCCTGCAATCATGATACAAGAAGTTCCTTGTGTCCCCAACACACCTAATACACTTGTCAGATGTATAGGTGCACTAGTTCGGCGAAGAGATAGTGAAATACAAGTAGTATGGATGTATATGAGTGGTAATAGCAATCTGAATAAAATATGGCAGCGAGTAAACATGCAACAGAACAGTAAATAAATGGAGATTCGATGTTCGGAAATAAGGCCTAGGGATCATACTTTCACTAGTGGACACTCTCAACATTGATCACATAATAAAACCACTCTACACTCTCTTGTTGGATGACAAACACCATTAATTGTGTAGGGCTACAAGAGCACCTCAATGCCGGAGTTAACAAGCTCCACAACATTCGATGTTCATATTTAAATAACCTTAGAGTGCAAGATAGACCAACGCAATTATACCGAGTACTAACATAGCATGCACACCGTCAACATCAGCTATGAAAGGGGGAATAGATCACATCAATACTATCATAGTAATAGTTAACTTCATAATCTACAAGAGATCACAATCATAACCTACACCAAGTACTTCATGATGCACACACTGTCAACATTACATCATGGAGGAGGAATAGACTACTTTAATAACATCACCAGAGTAACACATAGATGATATTCAACTAGATCACAAAGAGAGAGATGAACCACATAGCTACGGTAGAGCCCTCAGCCTCGGGGGAGAACTACCCCCTCCTCATCATAGGAGACAGCGATGGCGATGAAGATGGCGGTGGTGTCGATGGAGATGACTCCGGGGGCAATTCCCCGTCTCGGCAGGGTGCCGGAACAGAGACTTCTGTCCCCCGAATTGGAGTTTCGCAATGGCGGCAGCTCTGGAAGGTTTTCTGGTGTTTCGTCAATCTGTGTCGAAGATTTAGGTCACGAGGCATCTTATAGGCGAAGAGGCGGAGTCGGAAGAGTCCCGAGGGGCCCACCCCATAGGGTGGGGTGACCACCCTCCAGGCCGCGCCGGCCTATTGTGAGGAGGCCCTGGGCCTCCTCTGGCCTGGCCCTTCTGGCTCCGTGAGTCTTCCGGTGAAATAGAATTTTCGTGATTTTTCTGGATTTTTCCGAGCACTTTGGTTTTTGGGCCTTTTCTGCAATAAACAGACATAATAAACAGAAACTGGCACTGTGGCATCTTGTTAATAGGTTAGTCCAATAAATGCCATAATATGATATAAAGTGCATATAAAACATGTGAGTATTGTCATAAAACTAGCATGGAACATAAGAAATTATAGATACGTTTGAGACGTGTCATTCACCACGACGACACACCTAATTGGCATTTAGGCTTTAGGTATATAGGGCTTGGTTTATACTTGTGATCCATGATATACAAGTTAGGGAACAATATTATATGTGGAGTTGATCCAATGCTGAATGGTTTAGGGTTTTGCATAAGTTTCACTAATTGAAGCATAAGTGGACATGAGGTGTGGTAGGGTTCTATTTATGATCCCAATTGATTCTCAAATTAGAATTGAGATACGGGCATAGGCTATAGGTGTGAGTTGACACCATGTTTAATTAGCTAAGGCTGCTATTCCTCACCATTGATAAGATTCTTGGATCAGGTGAATACTAGGGTTGTCTCAAGTGCTTGTATAAGCAAGGTTTCAAGTGTAATGTCCTTACTCCTCCACTCAAGGTATGAGGAATGGTCTAGGTTTAATTACTATCGATCTACCTATCATTTTATGTGATGAATAACATTTGCTTATCACATAGGTTTAACTTATCATCTAAATCTACAAGGCATGGTCATGCATTAGACATGATCAACTTATTCCTCACTAATCTCTCTTTGTTATTCCTCTCATCACTCTCATTATCGACTCTTAGGGTTTAGGAGCATTACCAAGTTGTGATGATCATAACATTGGCCTCCTCATGAATTACTAGTGAAATAGGTTCTCACTTACCACCATGATAGAGCATGGGGCGGTCGGGAGCGTCGTCCCGCCGGTGGCAGTGGACATGACGTGTTGTAGATGGTGGGGTGCTCTCCGACGCGAATCTTGGCGTGTCGAGGATAGGGATGAGGGTGGAAAAGCTCTGGTACGTGGTTTGTGTCCGGTCGTCGCATCCGCGGATAGTCAAGGACGGCGGCAGTGACTCACATCGTCGCGGTGTCAGCTGGACAGAGGAGAACGAAGACAACAGTCTTCTGTTTTGACTTATACCGAATTGGTATGGTGGGCTGGTGCTTGGGCTGCCTTTGGCCGCGTCTGGGCTGCTCTGTTGGGCTGCTGCAGCCAGGTAAACCTTCTTTTTTATGTTTTATGTTTTTGTATTTGTTATTTTCTATTTGATTTGTAATTTGAATTAAAATCTTCTTTGGAGTATTTTGCATTTGTGAACCTTCTGGTATGCACCCAAATTATTACTTGAACTATCGTGGAGTATTAGGGAATTGTTGTACATGTATAGACATATTTGTTACTAAGATATTATTAAGATTTAATTTAGGGGTGCTAATAGAAATTATGTTGATGCACTTTCTTTGAAGTTCAAACTATTTTATTAATACTCATATATTGAAATAGGGATATGTAAGATCTATTTTTTATTCCTTTACAATTGGATTGTTTACAAAGTAGAGTTTGCTATTGGATTTCTTATTTAAAATAATGTGGCCTCATGGATCTGTTTTATGTGTCCTCTATTTTCCTAAGGACCAGGAAAGTGGTTTAGGGTTTTCCAAATTTCTTATTATTTTCTATAGCCTTGGTTTGAAGTGATCTAAGAAGATCTTATTCCTCTCATGGTGATTTTATTTGTTCGGAAACAATAATTATGGTTCAAATTCATGCGAGTAAAAGGAATGAGTATTTGGTTCACTTGTATAGAAAGGTAAGGTTTAATATTGGTTTAACACTAATCACCTAACTAGTACTTAAGCCTAAGGTATATTGATGCATGTAAAATGCATACATGAACTTAGTACTTTATTAGCATGAACTCCCACATATTTGCAACATGTATGATGATATTACCATGTTTTATATTGATTTATGGGGATTTACCAATGATTCCTTTTATTTGGGTTATAACTCTGGAGAACAGGAAACACCTATTTAGTGTATTTTTCACTTTCACGGACCTATACGGAATCAAATCAAGCTAGGATTACAGAGACATCAATATTTCATCACGAGAAGTATCTGGAGCGCTTGGAGGTCACAGGAGGGGACGGGAGGCCCAAAAGAGGTATGGTGGTGCACCCATACACGGTGGGCGCGCCAACCATGCTCTTTTGCTCCTCAGGCCTCCGTTTGGCCTGAATCTTTTGCCCACCGCCTTCGTTTGACCTAAAAACCACTATATATATGTGACCCCCATGGCTTCCTCGAGGAGAGCACCGCAGAAACACAGAAACACGAAACATAGAGGTTGCACCAGCAAAGATTGGAGTGGGAAACTCCGGCAAAGCCGTCGCCGGAGGGATCTCCACCTTCTCCAACGTCTTCCTCATCTACACCATGATCAAAGGGGAGTAGTCCACCTCTGAACTACGGGTTTGTGGCAGTAGCTTGATCTATTTCTCTCATGTTCTTCATAGTTCTTAGTGCCATCTTAGCTGCCCAACATGATTATGGTCATATATGTAATTTCTATGTGGTGGATCTTTATTCCATGATATTGTGCTATGAGATCTAATTACATTATGTGTGAGATGTATTGATAGATGCATATTATGTATCCCGTTCTTAAGTATTGGTTCCGATTCAACTTTTATGCAAGAGCGTGTGTGGGGTGATGTGTGTATTACATGGAGTAGCATGGTTTTAGTGATTGGATAGTGACAATAAATTCAAGATCTATTATGGCTTTGCCTTTCAATTTGCTACCTCACTAGGGATAAAGTGAATGCATGTGCTATGTTCGTCACGTGACAAAAGTGATGATCTTATTTGTTCAAGGTAGCATATTTAATATTCAACATCATGTCAAAGTAATTATGGCTATGCTATGTTAATTCTTAATGCAAGATTGCATGAAGTTTTTCCTTTCTTGTGGAGTATAAGAGAGATGTGTTGCATCATCTCTATGTTAGGACATGATGCCCATATGGATGCGTATCTTACACATGTTAAAGTTATGTTATTTATATCTCATTGATGAATTGTTATTTTCCACTACAACTTAAAAGACAGAATAGTCAAGTGAACCCATGAACCCCCGTCCAATTTTAATCATAAGAAACACCTTTCCATCACATTTATCATACTTTCTATTTTCTAGATTATTTTGATCCAAAAATACAAAAATATTTAGATATCTTTATTGCCCTCAAAACCCCAAAAAAGCAACTCTTTATTGCTTTTACTTAGTTTACTTTACTTGTCTAGTTTAATTTACTTGTGTTACTACGTATATTTTACTTTACTTGTCTAGTTTAATTTACTTGTGTTACTACTTATATTTACTATTACTAATACGAAACCTTGTGCTTGACAACCACATGGTGGAGTTGGGGACAGAACTTTGCAGGATTGCTAGAAGAAGAGGAGGACGGACAACTCTTTACTCAATTCCCCGAGAGTTCGATATAACCCTCGAGTCACCCTTGTGGGGGAAATACTCTCTTCACACAAAAGTCTGCACTTGGAGTCCCAACGTATCAATATGTTTTTGGCATCATTGGTGTAGGGATTACAACTCCTCTACAAGAGCTATCATATATATGGCCTTAGGTTTTCCTTGTGATCACCATGGTACACACAAGTTCAGGTTTATATATGGAATAAGATTCTATGTGTGGTTGTTCTCATGTTGAATTGTCCAAGGTTTTGCTTATGCTTCACTAATTGAAGCATAAGTGAAATAGATAGGTGGTCTACAGTTTCTAGGTTTTATAGGATATGGGATTAACTAGAGAAGTTGAGGATATGCTAGGGTTTAGTCTTACTCACTATTGATAGAATGATTACTTCATGATCTCACTAGGGTTAATATAGGTACTTGGCTAGGCAAGGTCTTGTAGCTCTTCATTTAGCTCTCTACTTAAGATGTTCAACATGGTCTAAGGTTGATTACTAATGGTCACCCTATTATTTCATGTGATGGATGATATCTGCTTATCACATTAGAGTTTATCTTATCCTTCCATTTCTCCAAAGCATAATCATGCATTAGACATGATCAACTTACTCTCAATGGCTTCTTACTTAATTAAAGCTTATGCTCATTACCCAGCTGTGATGATCAAGGGTATTGGCTTCCTAGGATAGCTCTAATGAAATAGGATTCTCACCTCCATATCAAATGTTGTCTTGATCAATTAGGTATAGTACTCTTTAGGAATGTACCATGGCCAAAGTTAGTATCCATGACTACACTTCCTAGGGAATGAATTGAATACTCACATAGGGTTATACCCAAGGAATGGTGATGTGAACATCTAGATGTATGAATAGTCATCCCTTCTATGAGGTTTAATGAATATAGATTTGGATAGCCAAGGGTGAAATGGTCAAGGTATAATAAACAACTTGTGTGAATGTCTTTAACATGAGTTCAAGATTAGAGTTGAAGATATACCATGAGGCTCATGGTAAGGACATTGATTTATAATAGGATAGAGAAGAGATAAGTCAAGCTAGAATAGTTTCTCAATTATTTCTTGTTCTTTGGTTTGTAGTTGAATAAACATCCATGTGCTGGTGTAAGGAATACCATGTTATGATCCTTTATACGATCTAGTATTTGATCCGCACTTATGTGTTGTTGTAATAGTTCAACTTCCATTTGATCTAACCCATAGATCAAATTTGATCTACCCAAAACAAGGTTTTGGCAAAGGTCACATGTAAGTTTATAGTGCTTGACTTGATGATCTACTTCAATTCCATCAACTAAAGTGAAACTTCAGCCACTATGGCAAACTTTATTTGAAAGCGCGAAAATTCTCTGAATTTTCTATTTATGAATGCAATGCACACATTGTTTCTTCTTTTTTTAGCCTCTAAACATGGGATGTTATAGCTAGCCGTCCCTGCGCCGTGACTCCTCGCTCGGCAGCGGCGCTCCCCTCCTTGTTGTCGGCGGCCGCTTGAGGATGGTGACCTGGCGGTGCCGTCAGTGCACTCTGATACGTCTCCGACGTATCGATAATTTCTTATGTTCTATGCCATATTATTGATGATACCTACATGTTTTATGCACACTTTATGTCATATTCGTGCATTTTCTGGAACTAACCTATTAACAAGATGCCGAAGTGCCGGTTCTCGTTTTCTCGCTGTTTTTGGTTTCGAAATCCTAGTAACGAAATATTCTCGGAATTGGACGAAACGAAGACCCGGGGCCTATTTTTCCACGTAGCTTCCGAAGACCGAAGAACATACGAAGTGGGGCCACGAGGTGGCGACACCACAAGGCGGCGCGGCCAAGGGGGGCCCGCGCCGCCCTATGGTGTGGCCCCTCGTCGGGCCCCCGACTCGCCCTTCCGCCTACTTAAAGCCTCCGTCGCGAAACCCCCGAGGCGAAAAACCACGATACGGAAAACCCATCGAGACGCCGCCGCCGCCGATCCCATCTCGGGGATCCCGGAGATCTCCTCCGGCACCCTGCCGGAGAGGGGATTCATCTCCCGGAGGACTCTACACCGCCATGGTCGCCTCCGGAGTGATGAGTGAGTAGTTCACCCCTGGACTATGGGTCCATAGCAGTAGCTAGATGGTTGTCTTCTCCTCATTATGCTTCATTGTTGGATCTTGTGAGCTGCCTAACATGATCAAGATCATCTATCTGTAATTCTATATGTTGTGTTTGTCGTGATCCGATGGATAGAGAATACCATGTCATGTTAATTATCAAGTTATTACATATGTGTTGTTTATGATCTTGCATGCTCTCCGTTACTAGTAGAGGCTCTGGCCAAGTTTTTACTTTTAACTCCAAGAGGGAGTATTTATGCTCGATAGTGGGTTCATGCCCGCATTGACACCTGGGACAAGTGATGATAAAGTTCTAAGGTTGTGTTGTGCTCGTTGCCACTAGGGATAAAACATTGGCGCTATGTCCGAGGATGTAGTTGTTGATTACATTACACACCATACTTAATGCAATTGTCTCGTTGTTAGCAACTTAATACCGGAGGGGGTTCGGATGATAACTCGAAGGTGGACTTTTTAGGCATAGATGCAGTTGGATGGCGGTCTATGTACTTTGTCGTAATGCCCAATTAATCTCACTATACTTATCATGTCATGTATGTGCATTGTTATGCCCTCTCTATTTGTCAATTGCCCGACTGTAATTTGTTCACCCAACATGCTTTTATCTTATGGGAGAGACACCTCTAGTGAACTGTGGACCCCGGTCCATTCTTTAATACTCGAAATACAAATCTGCTGCAATACTTGTTTTACTATTTTCTCTCGCAAACAATCATCTTCCACACAATACGGTTAATCCTTTGTTACAGCAAGCCGGTGAGATTGACAACCTCACTGTTTCGTTGGGGCAAAGTACTTTGGTTGTGTTGTGCAGGTTCCACGTTGGCGCCGGAATCTCCGGTGTTGCGCCGCACTACATCCCGCCGCCATCAACCTTCAACGTGCTTCTTGGCTCCTCCTGGTTCGATAAACCTTGGTTTCTTTCTGAGGGAAAACTTGCTGCTGTGCGCATCATACCTTCCTCTTGGGGTTGCCCAACGAACGTGTGAAATACACGCCATCACACTCCTCCTCCTCCTTCGCCATCAGCGACCTGGTGGAGCCTGCGCTGCGTCACGCCT
This sequence comes from Lolium rigidum, assembly GCF_022539505.1. Classification (NCBI taxonomy): domain Eukaryota; kingdom Viridiplantae; phylum Streptophyta; class Magnoliopsida; order Poales; family Poaceae; genus Lolium; species Lolium rigidum. Next base: position 393,862,878 of record NC_061510.1, on the reverse strand, counting down.
CCCCCTCCTTGTGCCTCACCTCCCCTTGCTCGGCGGTGGCTCAAAGATTGCGGACTGGCAAAGCAATCAGTGCGTCGTGACTCCTCCTCGCTGGGCAGTGGCACTCCTCGATGTCCCCGCTTGAAGCGGAGCTCCCTGTGGTGGGAGAGAAGGGGGATTATGTGGTCTGGAGCTCTTCACGGGATTATGATGAGGTGGGGCGGTTGCCAGTACACGCGGTTCCTATAGAGGCGTGATGACGTTTTACTAATCGCGAGTCACCATCGCACGCGGAGCATAACCGTGCGGCGCTTCCTGTTATATATATTTTTATTTCAACACTTCAAAATATAATTTTTTGGTAGAGGTAGCATGCACCGGAGCCGAATTAAATTTCACCAACTAAGACCTTGTTTGGTACTAGTGTTTTAGTGGGGATAAGTGGGGATTAAACTCGCTCATACTCTAGCACCAAACATGTATTGGGGATAAGTGGGGATTTGAAGTTTGGAGCGGATTATCCCCGCTAATCGCCACTAAGGCACTAGTACCAAACAAGGCCTAAATCTAGTACCAAACAAGCCCTAATGTGTAAAATTTGGAGCGGAGAAAAGAACTCTGCCACGTTTTCTTTCGCTTAAAAAAACATCACAAGGCCTCAAAAAAAAGAACATCACGACACTAGGAAGACCACTGCCACCAGTTCACCGAGGAAAGAAGTCCAAATCACCCCCTTAAGTTTTGGGTTAGGGACACTAACCCCCCCTAACTATTAAGTGGGGCAAAACACCCCCCTAACTATAGAAAACCGGACACTAAACCCCCCTGGCTGCTAATTCTGGTTTTGCAGGTGGTATTTGCGCCACGTTGGCAGGTTTAGCGCCACGCTGGCACGGCAGCGCACCGCACCGCACCGCACCGCACCGAGCCGCTTCGTCCACTCCAACCGCAGCGCTTCGTCCTTCCCCGCGTTGACCTCGTCGCTCTCCTTCCCCGTGTTCTTCCTCCACTCGCCGGCGGCGACAGTCGTCAAATCCGCCACCGCGTCGTCGATTCGTGGGCGTCGTTGGCCGATTCGGCCACGGCGGCCGGCGATTCGTCGCTACAGCAGCCCGGCGGCTCTGTCCAACTCGTCCCCCACAGCAGCCCGGCGGCACATCGCCGGCCGATTCGTCGCCACAGCAGCCGCCGGATTTCGTCTTCTCCGATTCGTCGCCCCAGCAGCCGCCGGCGCACATCTTCTCCTTCGTCGCAACAGCAGCCCGCCCCGTCGTCTCCTTCGTCGCCACAGCAGCCCGCCCCGTCGTCTCCTTCGTCGGCACAGCAGCCCGTCGGCCTCTACGACAGCATCCGCTAATTGTAGATGAACAAGTATGCTTTTGGAGAAGATGTGCAGTACATGTCTAGTGCTAGCTTTTGAAGTAGTTTGTGTTGTACAGGTGTAGTGCTAGATGGAGAGCTAGATGGAGATGCAGTAGCTCTGTAATGCACTAGCTATGTTAGTTAACCTTTTGGAGATGCAGTAGCCAAAGTTATAGTTTGCTAGCAATGCAGTAGCTATGTAAAGCAGTAATCTTTTGGAGATTTAGTAGGTATGCAATGTTGGAAGCTATGGTATGATGAAATATAAAGCAAGTAGTTTCAATTTATACATGTCTTCAGTTTCTACTCTTATACATGAAGTAGAAAGAGCTGTGCTTATTTATAAGTAGTATGTTATTGTTGTATCACTTGTTCAAGACAGGTTACAGAGGCAAGTAGGCGGCGCCGCCCAAATATGGTCGCCGCCGGCACAATTTCGACGGCGGCGCCGCCCAATTATGGTCGCCGGCATAATGAGGACTTTCATAGGCTCCATCTTTACAGTTGATGCGTACCTGCATATGCATCCTCTGTAGTCATGACTGAGACATGGCATAGTGTTTGACTGATTCTTTGTTTTCCCTGCTAAGATGCATGCTTGTCTTGGTTTATCTTATTAGGTTGCATGAAACTTGCTGTTGGACAACAGGAATATAAAGACATCATTGAAGCAAGTTTGGTGAGTGTAAACTTCCTTTGTATGTAAACTTCCCTGGTATGCTTACACCTGTGAACAGTTTGAGCACAATTTTTTCTCTGGATTTGTTTTGCCAGGGAATTCACTGCCTGTTTGATGAAGCTGTGCTGGAATTATAAACGGAGTAACAAACGTCTATATATAACTCCAGGAATTGGTTGGCTAGCAACTAATTTCAGTAGTAAACTGCATACAAATAAGTTTGAAAATATAGCAACTAATTAACGTTCTGGCAACATGCTGCATTGTTACAACATGTAGTAAACTGCATAAAAATAAGTTTGAAAATGTAGCAATTAATTCCAGTTGTGGCAACATGTAGCAGCTACTCTTCTGCATCTACACCTTGTCCTCCATTCTCATTGCCCAGTATGTACCATTTGAGTCTACCTTTCTTTGGCACTTGTTCTGTCACAACATCAGACATAGAAATTGTTTCTCTTCTTCTACTTCTTGGAATTTGTGTTGCATATGGTTCTTGACTAACTGGCTGAGAAGTAGACTGCACTGGTGCGTCAGTTGCAACTGTTTGCTTTTTCTTTGGTGGTACAAAAGGTCTCTGGACAGGAGCTGTAGTGTGCATTTGGACAGGAGCTGTAGTGTGCATCTGGGCAGGAGCAGCTTGGTTGACATTGGCAACAGGTTTCTTCCTTGATCTTGCTTTCTTCTCTACATACAGTACATGTCTTTCTTGCGGATGGGTAGTAGAAGTAGATTCCTGTAGCAATTAAAAATTAATATAATATCATGATAATAAGTAGCATGGCAGATAGCATATATTTTGGTTTATTTCTGTACAAACCTTAGCTGCTGTTGCTTTATCTTGCTTTTTCCTTGCACTCTTGGCTGCTCGCTTCTTTTCGGCATGTTCCCTCACAACTTCTGGATTACTTGTGCATTTCCTTTTGTTATGGTTTTCCCCTCCGCAAGCTGAGCATCTTACTATGCACCCTTTTCTCGATAATTTGTTGCCCTTTGGTTTCTCTTGCTCTTCTCTTCTTCTTTCTGTTTGAGGCCTCCCAGTCATATTCCTTTTAGCAGGTGGAAAAGGCCTAGGATTTGGAGCTACTGGCCAGTTTTCTTTCCCCTCAACTGGTTGCAACACATGACTGTACACCTGGTCGTACAGATCAATCCTGTAACAAGGCGCAATAAAATCATCTAATTCTTTGTTCACAGTGTAGATAGCACTAATGGCATGGCAACATGGCAGACCAGAAAGGTCCCAGTATCTGCAGCTGCATGTAAACTTCTCCAAGTTGACAGTGAACCTTCTGACTTCACGTTCCATAACCTCAAATCCATCAACTCCATTGTACAATACTGTGCAAACATTGGATCTTTTGATATTTAACTTTAATTTCTTGAACCACGATGACCTACTGGGAACTAGTGACCCATATATTCTCCAGTTGCAACCAACCCAACTGCATTTGGCTAACACTCTCGTCCTCTCATCCTTGGGAAATATTATGTGCTTCCGTTCTTTTAATCCATAATTGACAAGTGCTTGCTTGAACTGTCTGCTATCATGGAATGCTTGACCAACCTCAAACTCTTTCACCTCTGCATTTTCATCATAAACTCTGTGTTTTGTTCTCCTTGTTCTTACAACTCCATCACTGTCTTCGTCGTATGAAAGTTCATCTTCAGTGTCGAAGCAATCACTTGCATCTTCCTCTTCTCCAAAATTTTCAGGAACTATGAATTCTTCTGGTACTTTGGTTGCTTTCAGCTCCTCATCTCCTAGCATTCTTCTTTTCAGCATATTCTTCAGATCTTGCGCTTGTTTTCTGTAACAACAAGCCTCTTCATCATCAGCACTACTATCTCCACTATCTTCTTCATGAACATCTACATAATCACTATCTGAACTGTCTCCATCTTCTCCTTCATGTGCACTGACATCCTGAATTTTCTTGCCCTTCTCCTTACTTGCTGCCCTCACAACTGGTAATTTCCTTGATAAGTTCTGCTGGACTAGGTGCTGAAATTGCTTATCAACTAGGTCAATTAGCTGCCCTCCTTGCTGCTCAAGCTGACCATGATGCTGTTCTTGCTGCTGCTCATACTGAACATGATGCTCTTCTTGGATTTGCTCTTGCTGCACTGTATACCGGTTAATTTCATACTCAAGTTGGTCCTCTTGTCTTGGCTGCCCTTCTTGCTGCTCATACTCAAGTTGGTCTTCTTGTCTTGGCTCTTCTTCTTGGTTCTCAAGCTCAACATGATGATCTTCTTGGAGTTGCTCTTGCTGCACTTCATACAGGTTAATGTCATACTCCTTTGCAAATTCTTCCTCTCCAAATCCTCGCTGCTCAACTGCCTCTTCTTCCTCTTCCACTGAACTATCAAGTGCCGCATTCTCTGGAATTATAGCATAAATCTCAACAAACCCATCTGCTGATTTTGTCACATGCCGAGCCATATTGTTGACATTTGTATCATCCCCAAGACTACACATGAAATTCAAATTTCGATCCTTTTCAATTAGTCTCCAAGTCAGACTTGTCTCTGCCAAATCTTCATCACAAATGCTTATATGATCACTAAGGTGGCCCTTCAACATGGTAAGTGACAGGTTCGAAACGGGTACTGTAGACATGCCACATTTTCCTCCTATGTATTCCCACTCACCACCATGGTACTCCATCTTCCCTCGATAGTGAAATCGAACACACAATGACTCCATCCTACATCCATGAACAAAAAAATCAAAACTTTCAAAGCCTCTCCACTAACTGAATTTACTGAACTTGAAAAGGCTCTCCTTTTTGACAGGATCTGTTCGGGGTGCAATGAGGGATACATGGACAAGATGATCTGACCTGCTTCTCGGCGCCGCAATACATGCAGAAGATGATGTCGCTGGTCCTCGACCGTCGACGCTGTCCAGGGCGCCGCCGTCCAGCTGTCGGAGCACTTGGACTAACCGCCGCTGCATCAACAGAACATGGAGGTCAGGGCTCGGCACGGATGAGGGCTAGGCATGGAAGCGGGCTCGGCAGGGAAGAGGAAGACGGAGCCAAGGAGCGCGGCGATCACCTCCTGGCCTCGTCGCCGTCGTCGCTGTCCAGGGCGCCGCCGTCCAGCTGTCGGAGCACTTGGATGAACCGCCGCTGCATCAACAGAACATGGAGGTCGGGGCTCGGCACGGATGAGGGCTAGGCATGGAAGCGGGCTCGGCAGGGAAGAGGAAGACGGAGCCAAGGAGCGCGGCGATCACCTCCTGGCCTCGTCGCCGTCGTCGCGGCCGTCAGGTGCGAGGAGCCGTGGTGGCGGCGATCAGTTGCGATGATCGTGGTGGCGTCCGGCAATTATGCCCAGGTGCGGCTCGCCCAGGTGTGTCTCGCCCAGGTAAGGATCTGGTCCGGCTAAACCATGCCACCGTGGACCAATACAGGAGTCCAACATGTCAAAAACCGGAGAGAAAACAGCCAATTGATACTTAGGGGGGTAATTTGGCTGGTTTTGCAAAGATAGAGGGGTTATTTGTCCCAGTTTAAACATAAGGGGGGTTAGCGTCCGATGTTTGAAACATAAGGGGGTGATTTGGACTTCTTTCGTTCACCGAGAGCAAACTCCCATTCGTCCAGGCCGCTTGCAAAATTGCGGTTTCGATCCCGTCCCCCGGCAAAACCCTAGTCGGCCTCCGCCGCCGCATTCGCCATGGATGCCGCCGGCGCCGCTGGTGGAGAACCATTTGTAAACTACGCCGCCGAAATCTTGGTGATTTTGAACTCTCTAGGATTGGAGGATCCGTCAGCGCAGGACCGCATCGATATCATCGTCCCCGATCTCATCTCCCTCCTCCCCCCGCCCTTCGTCCCCGCGACAGATGACGACGGCTCCTCCGACTCCGACGACGACCACTTTTCAACATCATCTCCCGCCTCCCCACCAATGAAGCCGCGCGCACCATGGTCCTGTCGACGCGCTGGCGCTTCGTGTGGGCGGCGACCCCGCTCCTCGTCGACGACGCTCACCTCAGGGCCGCCAACGAGTCCCACGAGATGTCCGCCTTCCGCGCCGTGCGCGCCGTCTCGCGCTGCGTGGCCGCTCCTCCGGGGCCCCTCCGCGCCGTGCGCATCACCCACCTCTCCTTCCACCAGCAGGAGTACGCGCTCCAGCGCCTGGTCGCCGCCCTCGCCGCCAAGAACGTGCAGGACCTCATCCTCTTCAACCGCCCCTGGTCGCTCGACATGCCGCTCCCCGACGACATCCTCAGCTGTGCCTACCTCACCCGCCTCTACATCGGCATATGGCGCTGGCCCTTCCTGGACACTACCGCCCACCCGCCTGCCTTCCCCAACCTCCAGGAGCTTGGCCTTTTCCACACCATCATCGAGGACAAGGGAGTCGATGCCTTGCTGGCGCAATGCCCCAAGCTGAAGATTTTCTCCTTTGTCATGGCGTGCAACTGCCCTTCACGCCTCCGCGTCAAGTCCCGCAGCCTCCGTGTGATGGTGGAATGGAGATGCAGCTTCGTTGAAGTCATCATCGATGATGCCCCTTGCCTGGAGCGCCTGCTCTTGGAAAGCTCTGGCGACCCGAGGCCCGTCAAGATTGTCCACGCGCCCAGGCTGGAGGTACTCGGGTTCTTGGACCTCCAGCTCCACACGCTCGAGATTGGCGGCATTGCCATCAGGGTAATTGCGTCTTCTAACTTCTGTGTTCGTCACTTAGCATTCATTACTGGATTGCGCAACCAATTTTTTTCTCGCTGTTTAATATGACTCAATGGCAGGCTGGGATGAATGTGAGAGCTTGTGCCATGCTGCCAAGTGTGAAGATACTTGCTGTCAAGGTTCGGTTTTGGGATGACATGGAGGCCAAGATGCTGACCACTCTGCTCAGATGTTTTCCTCAACTCGAGACGCTTCATATCATGGTAGTACTTGTGTCATAAGATATCTTTTCATCTGAATAATTGTTTGTCGACTGCAATTCAAGAAGATAATGTGGATTTCAGCTTATTCCAGTACTTGTTCTTCATTCCTACATATTCCAGAATCCGGACTGATAATGTAGATGTCAGTTCTAGCACATCTACGGCGGGGTCTGATTGTGGTGTGGCTAGCCAGATTTCACATTTTGTTTTTCTTGAACCTGGTATCCTGTAGCTGTTTTGTGGACTCCCTGTTGAGTGTCGTAGTTTAGGACAGGTTTTTTGCCCAGTAGTTTGTTCTTCGACGCCGATGAGCAAGCAGCGGGTTTTCCTGTCACGTTGTGTAAAAAACTGTGGGTCTTCTTTATCTGCTCTTTTCTTTCCTGTTACTATTGACTGAACATTGTATTTCCGTTATGAAAAGTAATGGAAAGGGGAGTGAAGTCCCAGTTGGAAAAAAAAGTTCTAGCACATCTGACTGCACTTTGGTGCAATTTCGGGAATGATATGCGCTGACTATTTTTTTTCCCTCAACTGCAGTGCATTCGATCCAGGTCACCTGATACTGTGGATGATATGGATTTCTGGAAGTCCCTGGCCTCCTGCGATTGCCTTGACTCTCATCTGAAGACGTTCGTCATCCACGGAGTTCAGGGCCGGAAACATGAGGCGCGGTTCACCGCTCACATTTTTAAGAATGGTAAGGTGCTCAAGTCCTATGGCATCGTATATAGTCACAGTGATTATGTGGCAGAGGATGGATCAGATGGAAGCAGTTCAAGTGATGATGTGGTAGATGATGGATCAGATGGGAGCAGTTCCAGTGATGTGGTAGAGGATGGATCAGATGGAAGCAGTTCCAGTGATGATGCGGTAGAGGATGGATCAGATGGTAGCAGTTCCAATGATGATGTGGTAGAGGATGGATCAGATGGAAGCAGTTCCAGTGATGATGTGATAGTGGAGGAAGGCCCAACGTCAGGTTCTGTGGGTGAGGGCAATGCGCCATCAGGTGGAAGCAGTGGCAGTGATGATGCGGAAGTGGAAAGACGACCAATGTCAGGCACCGTTGGCGAGGGCAATGCGCCATCAGGTGGAAGCAGTGGCAAGTATGTTTTTGCTCACCCCGCCTTCCCTTGCTGGAGCTTTCAGAACGCCATTAACTTGTCAGTGGAGGATCCCTTCTATGTGCTGGGGCCTGTCATGGCCCGGATTGATATTGTTGGGGGCGAGACGACACGCTAGATTGTGTTTCTGATGATGGTGCTTATGCTGGAGACATTTTCACTCAGCAGGTTTACGTTGCGGTGCTAAGGATATGGTAGTTACATGTTTCTTGATAATTCTGTGAACTAAGATGGTAGACTAATCCCATGAAGGTCTGGAAGCTAGTTTGACTTGTACGTGGCACCCTTAATTTTGTATTGGGGAGATTGTTAGGATTCTGAGTCGCGGAAGTAACTTCTTGCATGTTGTTTCGGGCCTTTCGGCTGGTAGAAGTACTTACCACATGCACCATCTATCTCTATGGTATATCTTGATTTTCTCTTTTGCTGCTAAGTTGATGAATTACCTAGTTCCTGGATGGCACTATGAGTTACATATTTGACTGTTAGGATTCGGAGTTGTGGAAGTAACTTATTGCCGTTTTGGGCCTTTTGGTATGTTCAAGTACTTACCACACGCACAATATATATATCTCTATGGCGGGTACCCCTCTGTGGCAACCTAATTTGTTCTTTTGTTGCTAACAGTTCTAGCTGCACGACATGCTGTTAATAAATTCTTTTTTTTCATGGAACAGTTCTAGCTGCATTTGTTTCCTCTAAAGCTTGCATACCCTCCTCGATTGCTATGTAAGGTACATCGGCCACCGTTCACCTTCCTGTCGGTGTTCCCTGCTAAATTGGCTTCTAGATGTCCGATTAAATCGCCACACGCCACCGGGTGTTTGCCCTCTAGCATGATTTCATCACCAGCATTAATGCCTATCGTCTCTCAGCCATACGCCGCCGCGAACTGGCACCACACACTCCATGTGTATGTGAAAGGTGTTTTTCTTAGACCAGTTGCCTCAGTTCAGGCATCTGATTTGTGATGTTTCTTGGGAATCAGATTTCTAAAAGTAGTACTTACATCTATGTGGATCTATAGCACAGATATTTGCAGAGACGAGAGCTGAGAGCTGATTGTTTTTGCAGTTACAGGTTATTTTTGTCATGTTTTTCCCTTGAAGGTGAATACCATTGGCACAGTATTAATAATTTTTTTGTTGAAATCTGTGGTTTGATGATTTTTGTTATCAACTGATTACTGTTTGAGACTTTAAGGCCATTACTTTTGTTATGTGAACAGAATTGCAGGTGAGCCTGCGGATCAGAAATTAAGTATACCATCAACTCACTTAATTTCATGAATGTGCTACATTTACACAATGTTTAGTTCTGCTTATAATCTTTAGATATTTATATCTACTTGAGAAAAGTGAGCAATGGAGTCTAATGCGAGCGCTTCTGTTAATGGGATTATTACGGACATCTGTAGATTTATTAAATTTAGTTGCTGCATATTTTGTGTTCTGTTCTATTACTTATCTTCCATCTGACCTGAACAAGTATCAATTGTTCATGGTTTGATACGTAGGTGGCATGGCATTTGAGAGCTTTCAGGATATTACACTCGCATTTACTTCAGAATGTGTGAGTTTTGCACAAAAGTTTCTCCAATTCAAACCATATAACTGGTTTAATATTTGCTTTCCAAGCAATGTTGGTGGATGAAAAATGAATTGCTAAACAAAGTGATAGTTTCCAAAGTTATTCTTAGAGGTTAGTTCCCTCCGAGAGTACAGTACATGTGATGGCTTGCAGAATTTCCCTTTTCTTCTCTATACCGGAGCATGAACAAAAAGGTGATGCGATGGTTTGACCACAATCTTGATACAGGGCATTTCACATGGAAATATATTCCTCTTACCATCTTCTTGGTCTGAAATTGTTTTTTCTTTCCTTCTACCAGATTCTCAATAATTCTGTCCACATGGGAAAAACTTATCCATAAAAATGAATTTAAACTAAGAAAATCCCAATGCTTGTTGCACGCTTCTTTATTTGTTTTTGTGCTCATCTTCTCAGGTGAGGGCTAATTGACCTGATGTTATTCTCTCATTGAATAGAAAAATCGACCCTTGCATGTAATTTAGAATGTTGTAACAATTACTTTGCTTCTACATATCAACTTGCCTCTTGGTAGTAATGATGTTGATATGGTGCTCTACCTTTTCATCTTCCGCTTCAATCAGTGTACTCTGGATTTGACAATGTTGTTGGCTTAGATTGAATAACCATCTTAGTTATGCATTAGAATTAACATTACAGACTATTATGGTCTGGTACTATTTTCAAGACTATCTGTTATGACCTTCTTTGCTGCTTCTCTGCTTTTCAACATGGTAGCGGAATCATCGGATGGTTCGCCTAGGATTTTGGATGTGCCTCGTGTGTGCCGGGCAGGCTCCTCAATGAGTGGTGGTTTCTGTGGTTGTGGTGGAGCTATTTTTCTTTGTCCTTACTCCATGTTGTTTGTTACATTTCTTATTTTAGTTCAGGACCGTTGTTGCAGACACAAATATTAGAGCCACGAAAAACCTAAAAAACCTTGAAACAAAAAGCGCGCGCAGCAAAGCGCGCGGGGTCCTTCTACCGCCCCGTTTCCTAGAATTTAGATTGTCATCACTAACACACCCCTGGACAGTTCAACCAGAAAGGTCTCTTATGCTGAATCTTAAACGGTACCTTATGTTGAATCTTAAAAGCTGAAGATATACCCCTTCTCATTAAAATTTGGTAACCAATGCTTTCATAGTCTGCCGTCTGTACCATCAATCAACACCAGAAGCAACATAAAAAAAGATGCCAAAATGGTCGAGTTCGTCAAAGAAGATTATAGACAGATGAGATTATAGAACCAATGACTTAAAGGTATTCAGAAGTTCAGTTCACATGATATATGATCATAAAGAAATAGGAATAGACAAATGTGTCAATCAAAAAAGTGCATCCACATAATTTATCCTAGGATGCTACGTTAGCTGGCAACATGTGGTGATCCTAAAACGGCAATATAGAGAAGAAGAAAGTCCACTTTTGGTCCTTGAATTCTAGTGAAAGTTCACTTTTGGTCCTAGAACTTCTATCTGGTTTAAAATGAACCTTAAACTCTCAGAATCATTCACTTTTAGTCCTTACCCCGATTGAGCTAGGCAAATATCTGCCATAGGTGCCCAAAAACTCAAGGTAACGGTGCAAGGGTAGAAAAACGGGACGATGTTGATAAGCAAACAAGGATACCTTTGTGGCGCAACCCTTCATGTGAATTAGAAGGGAGAGAAATCAAGCGAGAGACTGGTTCAGGGACCCAAAGGTTTGTTGTTTTTTGCATTGTGACGTTTGGTTTAACATCTCAGTTAGTTTGGGCTTAATCTGGTTCTAAACCAATTTGGTTGGTTCCCTATTTTTTTTCTTTCCACACCAGTAATATGCTCAACTCAACTGCAAAGGGATGAAAAATAAACTATTATGAGAGTTCAAGGTTCATTCTAGACTAAAAATAAATTTTGGGACTGAAAGTGAACTTTTCCAAGAGTTCAAGGATGAGAATTGGACTTTCTTCTATAGAGAATCTAAATGGAACAAAAGACCATTGTATCTCGCAAAAATCAGCACAACGTAGCAGCTGACTGTTTCAAGAAGAAACTCAGACCATGGGCATGAACTAAGTAAAATCCAAATGATCTGCAAAAATCAAATGAAATTAATATCACAGTTTACACAACAAAAAAGGACTGAAGGAGTATGCAGATGGCTGGAGACCTGTAGGCAAAGAGATGTCCGGACATGTGAATGAGGAGCAATTCCAGAGAGGCGAAAGGATTCATATCAGTAGTACCACTGTGAGGGAAAGACATGGGGCAAGTAGAGAGAAGAGATGTGAGGGGAAGGCCTCCTGCCTTGTCGCCGCCATGGGTAGCGTCCCTGTACGCCCTAGCTAGTTTCCCCATGATGATCTCATATGTCCTGACCTGGAGCAAGGGCTCCCGTGAAACCAGCTGCGAGATGGAGTCGTGGGAGATGGCGTTGTCATCCTGAACGCGGATCTTCTGGCTTCATCGATATATATGAGCTGACGAACTTGGTGGGGAGGCGGCTGGACAGAAATATGAAGGGTCAGCTGAACTTGGTGAGGAAGGGGAGAGCAGAAGACCTAACATTCATCACAAATTAATTGCTTCATGCACATTTGCTGTTCACCAAGGCAAACAGCCGTCTCTTCGAGGGGAATGATGCCGGACGGAGACGCTCCAGAAATTTCTTTGCTGAACAAAACTGAACCAGATGTGGCTTAAAACAATGACGTGTGGAAGGCTGATGGTGTGGCATAGCTGCATGTTGAGAGAATTCTTTGTAGTGGGGTGCTCCTATTTAGATATATTTCACTCTACATGCAAGGCATCCACCTCACCAAGCTGCCAACTCAGCAAAATGTCCAGATATTATGCAACTATGCCATCTCATCAATCTTACACGTCATCTTTTTAAATCACATCATCAGTTGATCCGTTTCAGTTTCCATTACTCCAATAGTTGGCCATTACCATCGATAACAGCAAACATGCCTCAAAAAATCAATTCCTGACGAAAGTGCGCAGGTCTCCACCTCTCCCCTTCCTTCCCGTCGCTCCATCTTTCCTCCCCATTAATTTCAGTTCTTGCTCAATCAGTTCATGCCACCATATGCCTCACTATTCCGTAGCAATAAATCAGGCACTCCATCCCACTATTTAACCACCCAGGCCCGATCAGCCCCGATCTCTGCATTTGGACGTTTAATATTTCTGCCCAGCATTGTCGCATCGCTTCCCCAGTAAGTTCGTCGGTTCCTCCTATACACCGAAGATGCCAGCAGATTCTTTTTTCGGGAAGACAGCGCAATCTCCGAATGTCACTTATCAGGATAGATCGGTGGTGGTGGAGGACGAACAAGGCAGAGGACCTCCCCTCACGTCTCTTCTCTCTACGTCGCTCATGTATTTCCCTCACAGAGGTACTATGGATATGAATCTTTTCCTCTCTCCAATTGTTGCTCATTCACATGTTCAGACATGGGATATGTTGGCACCAGAAGCTCGGCGCATCAACATACTGTTAGTCCAGTCTGACAATCCCTTTTACGAACGAGCCTCAGTATGCCTCCAAATAAGGCATCACATCTTCTTGGTTGCAAGTACTCCCTACAAGTTTCCGCAACCGATGTACGCCTCCAATTAGTTAGTTCCTACATTATAAGTAACTGATTGATATATTGTGTGTTCCTTTTGCCTATAACTAAGTGTACTAAACTACTGATTGATTCTACGCTCCTTTCCCTATGAACCAATGCTGCACGCAAAATCAGTTTCCTGGTACTATATTTCCAATATAGTTTATTTTCCCCATTTACAATGTTTATCACTCTCGATCACCTTTTCTTTTGTATCCTCTTCTGCAGGAGAGTTTGAAACAATTAACTGAAGGCCATAATCATTTGAGCAACACACTTTTATCTCTTAATAGTAACCCCCCCCCCCCCCTACCTCATTTTCCTGAATTTTGATGAAGCCACGTCACCTCAATTTGTGTCACATCCCTCATGTACTGTTCCCTGGCTTATCACCGATGTGGGCTGTAACATATGCTTCCAACCGACATGGGCTAGTTAACGTTGGCCTGTTTCGGACCAACCTGGGCTGGAGATACGTTTGCTATTGGCCCACTCGTCGTCTACATTCGTTCTAAATGAAATACACGACGCATTCGTTCGTCTTCCTGCTGTCTGCCTCCAGCAGCGCCCAGTGGCTGAGTCTCTCTCTCCTCCTCCCATTAATCTAAGGCTGGTGCCAACGCGGGCGCTAGGGGGGCGCTACCGCCCGAGGCGGGGCGAGAGGGAGGCGACAGGCGGGTGAGACGGTAGCGCGGGGCGGTGGTTCCACCGCCCGGCGGTAGCGCTCGCTACCGCCCGTGCTGGGGGCGAGAGGGGGCGAGTGGGGGGCGAGAGGGAGGCGGCAGCGTTGGCAGGTCGGGGTGATAGGCGGGGCGAGAGGGAGGGGGTAACGGCTAGCTGAGGTGGCGCGATCTGATTCGTCCACGTCAGCTAGCGGTTGGGGTAGCCGTTGCTGGCTCAAAAAATTCGAAAAAAAGCCAAAAACCCCAAAATTTCATCCCCACCCCCTATAAATACCCCCCATATGGTTTCACTCATTCCACACCTCACTTCATCTCCTCCACTCTCCATTTCCACTCCTCTCAACGCCATGTCTTCGTCTAGCAGCAGTTCGAGCGACGGAATGGAGGGTGATATGATCGGTGCATTCCAGGCGGAGTATGAGGAGGCGATGCTCAACGAGGAGGCGGAGCCAAGACGGCCGCGACGCCGCCGAGAGTTCATCAGGCGTGATCGTCTGGGTGCCCACGATCGACTCTACGAGGACTACTTCGCCAACGACTGCAATTATCCTCCGAGCTTCTTTCGGCGAAGGTATCGGATGAGGCGATCCCTTTTTCTACGCATTGTGGATAGATTGGGTGAATACTCTCCGTATTTCACCCAAATAGTTGATGCTCTCAACCGTGCTGGTTTTTCTCCCCTACAAAAGTGTACTGCGGCTTTGCGTTTGTTAGCTTACGGAGCCGCTGCAGATACGATAGATGAGTGGCTTAAGTTAGCTAGACAAACTTCATCAGATTGTCTAGATAGATTCTGTGAAGGCATCATTGACTGTTACGGGGAACAATTTTGCCGTCGACCAACTGTCGAGGATACTCAGCGTCTGTTAGCGAAAGCCGGGGAGCGTGGCTTTCCGGGCATGTTAGGGAGCATCGATTGCATGCATTGGCAGTGGAGGAACTGCCCAGTGGCGCATGCCGGTCAATTCACAAGGGGAGACATCAAACACCCTACCATAATATTAGAAGCCGTTGCGTCGTATGATCGTTGGATCTGGCATGCCTTTTTTTGAGTGGCCGGGTCCAACAACGACATCAATGTACTCAACCAGTCGCCGTTGTTCACTGATGTGCTTAGGGGAGAAGCACCCATAGTGAACTTCACGATGAATGGACACGAGTACAACTATGGTTACTACCTTGCCGACGGCATCTACCCCTCCTGGCCGGTGTTCATGAAAGGTGTTACTCTTCCACAAAGTGAAAAGCATCGACCGTTCACTCGCTACTCAATCAGCTTGGCGCAAAGATGTCGAGTGTGCCTTTGGAGTGCTGAAGGCTAGGTTCAACATTCTAGCAGTTCCGGGACGCTCCTACTCGAGGCGTATTCTTGGGTTGATCATGCGTGCATGTGTCATTCTGCACAACATGATCATCGACGATGAGCGTGATACAAATTTGGAGAACATCTATGAGACAGTTGATTCCAATGTCGGCCCTGCGATACACAACCATGCACCACCAAGCCTAGCAGCTAGGATTCAGATGGACAACGAAATGAGAGACTCACCGATGTATACACAGCTCCAGCATGATTTGATTGAGCATGTGTGGGCTAATGCCTAGATTATGTAATTTTTTCAAATTTTTATGTAATTTTTTTTATAATGTAATCGGTAACAATTTTAGTTGAATAAAATAATTTTCTTCCATTATTTTGAATGTTGTAATCTGAAAAAGAAATGATGATGTCGAGGAGAGAGAAAAGCTGATGTGGAGGAGAGAGAAGTGAGAGCTGGCACTATAACCTGTGCACTGGCACCGTGGGGTGAGAGTGGGGTGAGAGTGAGGAAAAAAGCTGACATGGCGGGTGATAGTGGGGTGATGCATTGGTACCAGCCTAAGAGCATGTCTAGCAGGCCCCTCATATTTCTGCCCCGTATCCCGCCGCTTTTTCGCCCCGTATCGAAAAGTTGCTAACGGAAGAGCCATTCCGTCTAGCAGACCCCGTATTTCGCCCCGTATTTTCAAAAATAAAAACCCCGGGAAGTTCAATTTCATTGATCATACTACGGATCATACATACGGATCAACGATTCTACATCCGTAATGCGCGATCCTACTCGGGAGGTCGACTAGGTACGAGTCCGCCTCCGCCTCCGCCTCCCGCAACTCCGCCTCCTTCGCGGCGGCGATGGCCGCCGCCACCTCTTCCTCCTCCGCCCTCTTCCTCTTGGCGTAGTCTTTGAGGAACTGTCGTAGCTCCTTCAACAAGTCGGGGGCCTCCTCCTCATCGCCGGCGAGCGGAGCTCCTCCAGCGCTGGTGCTCCCGCTGCTCCAAGCCTCCTTCGCCCAGCCGGCGGCGCTCCCGGGCCGGCGCGCCACTCGTCGAACTTGGGCCCGCTCATCGGCTTCATCGGAGGATCCTCGTTGTACCAGCGCCCGCCCGCCGCGAAGTCAACGAGCTTCGGCGGGACGTACGCGGCGCCGGCGTACCTGCAGGCCAAACGCCGGCTCCCGACGGCGGATCTCTTGCATTGGCGCCGCCACGCATCCTCCATGTTGTCCGGCGAGCGGGATCGCTTCGATCCGCTCGCCGGCGAGGCGGTACTGCGGCGGCGGGCGTCCATGCCGGATCTGGGGTGGAATGCGGCGCGGGGGAGCGACTAATTGCTCGCCGGAGCAGGAGGAGGAGGCGGCGGCGCACGGCGGAGCTAGGGTTGCGAGTGAGGGGTTAACCCCTCACTCGCACCTGCGCCCAGCATAAATAGTGGGCGGAGGGGCCGATTTCCTGGGGGCCGTATTCCGTCGAAACGGGGCGGCCCGAATACGGAGCCTGCTAGACGGCCCAAACCGCGCCTGCCCCGTATGTCGCCGGAATTTTACGGGGTGGGCGGGTTATAAGGGGCCTGTTAGACCTGCTCTAACATTATGACCCCTCACTTCTTCCTCCAGTAACGCCCAGCGGCAAAGTCCCTCCTCCTCCCCATGATTAAACCGGCCATTAAACCACATAAATCCGAGGCATTATTGAGTGGAAACTGCTGAATGTAGTTCATCCGCCGGCGCCCTTTTCTCCACCTTAAAAAGCATGACATGGTGACATCCCTCTCCCCAGCAATCAAAGAAACTTTCTCGCGTTGCCACCGTGCCCAAGGGCATCTCTGGCTCCGGATTTCGTATGCTCCTACGTCAGGCTCAGGCCCTTTGGATTTGGTTAATCCCTCAACTATACCTTCCCAATCTGGGAGGTTGATCTCCGGCTCGGGATTTCAACTGCTCCTACCTCAGGTCCTACGGATTTTTTGGGATTTATTCCGGATTTACAGGGATTTCTTCAGGATTCAGCGACACTGCATAGTTTCTTCCTCCATTGGTACGCATACTGTACTCTGCATGCATACTCTGATATCCTCTTAAATTTTAATTTACATTGGTTGGGCTGCATTAGTGTGCTAAATTTAACCACCTTTCTCATGTTGTTTCCTCAGATTTTTGATTAGTCATGTCGGAAGCGTTGGAGGGAAATCTAAGCACGCTGCATGTGAAGGGAATCGATGTAATCTTTTGGTCCCCTAAAAAAATGTAATCTTTTGGATGTACTGCAATATAATATTTCACATGCAATTTCTGCAAATGTTATATTCAGTAATGTATCGTTGAATCTCTAATTTGAAGACAATTTCTTTTTTTTTTGCGGGTAATTTGAAGACTATTTCTGATCATGAAAGAAAGCTACAGTCACCATATATGCTAGAGATGCCCCTCTTCTCTAATCAAATGGTTAATATTTCTTTTACATAGGAATTAGTATAAGATGCACAGATTTTAAGCAGACATTGTGACTTTAATACAAGGTGAGCCTCTTTTTGAAAAACATTGTGAGTTTATACAAGGTGACTTTTATACAAGTGTTAATATTCATATCGAGGTTTAAACTGGGTTTCAAGAAAGATACCACGTTCTGTAAAACTTTGTATAACAGCTCTTTGAAAAGTGTAAACTCCAAGTTTCTAAGGGCCAACCGCGTGTTTTCTTTAAATAGTAACTGGAGCCATACAGTGTCCTCTCAAAAGTAAATAGTCGTATATGTCTTGACAGATTATTTGTCCAATACCAGCAAAATCATCTACTCCCAGCTCATGTTCACTGTTTTCTTTTACCATAGACTTGGCAACTTAGTTTTTTTTAATATCAGCAACTTCCTTTTTTTTTTGATATCTAGATGACACCCGGCGCGTTGCGGTGGGATGCTTGCACATATACTGAAGCATAGAGAACTCAAGCGAAGAAAACAAACAGAAGTGATTCACCAATTTACAGTTTACAATATTATTTATACTTATTATATAGGTAGGAAGGAACTTTCAACATTTTTTATGTTCGCATGGAAAATTCCAACAATATGAAGCTGGTTAATGAATGCTTGACATTCCTTAGTTGTGTGGGAAAATATATCTGAAAATTGTAGAATAATATTAAGTTTTGAGTTCGAGGTAGAATACAAAGACAACTTGTAATATATGCTTCAACAGATGAAGTGAACATTCACATCAATCATACATAATTCATCATAGTAGGCAGATCGCAAGTAACTGGACAGAGCCAAGCTGGAACATGGATACGAAGAAACCCCCTTTTAGACTAATAATGGTCGAGATAGCTTGAGGGCTGATGTCAAATACGGAGTACTAACTAAATCCGCACAATAACATAGACATGAAAAAGGCCACGATAGGTTACTGGACACATCAGGTTTTCTCTTCCTTTGCTCTTATGACCGCCACCCGCACCAATGGAAAAAATAAAAGAAAGAATCTGCATCAAGCCAGCAAGCAATTTGTCCCTTCAGGAAAAGAACTCGGTTCATCACGATCTTGTGAGACTCTGAAACCTGAACATTTTATGAGCGCACAATATGATAGTTCAGCTCTTGTGTTGTTCGTTACTTGATAGAGGATAACAACACTTCACTGGCGCATACTTCCGCTGCCAAATCCTAAGAAGTCATTTTGAAAATAAGAGCCTTTAAAGCTAACTTTTTGGGCAGGGAGTACTAAATATAAATATAAAAAGTTGTCTTGCAAAGACAGAAGAGCAACGACCATTCATTATATAGAGGGAAGCATACAGACGTGTCTTGACATACCAATCGATTGTATCAGTCGGGGAGATTGACAATATATCTGCCATTCTGCCAAAGTTCCATGTGAGCTTTCAAACGTAATGAAAAAAACCAAACTATATGGCAGCATCAAATGTTCAGAACTGAAAATACAGATGAACATATAACAGATGATTTTCATTGGGGTTACTCTTTTATTAGTACACCAACAACGCTAGATGGATCAGGAGTAGGCAAGGCAATTGTTGAAGACATTAGGCAAACCTGCAATGAAATTTGGGGAACAACAATCTAGGAGAAGATTTTACAGAGAATTTACTATGTATTCAGAGAAAGGAAAGGAAACATATATTATGCAATCCAAGATATGTAAAATATGAAAAGTGAAAGGAAAGATAGGTAAGAGAAAGGACCGTCCGTGCTTACCTCATGCAGTGCATCTACAGCAGAAAATCAGCCACGCTGATGAGCCTATTGCTGCATGAACAACCTGGCCTATTCTATACCTGGAGGCTGCAATAACGAAAATATAGGCTAAAAATAACTGCAATAAAAAGGTAAGCAGTGATAATTCGTGTATATAGCATCTAATCGAAAACCAGCCTGCAAAGCTGAAATACATTCTGGGTCATAGAATCTTCATTTGACACAACAAAATGAACTCAAGGACATGATCCAGAACCATACAGTATGTTTTGGTATATGTAGCCAGTGCTTACCTGAAAAACAAATAAGATGCACTCAGGTAAGAATCTGTCCGCAGAAAGTTCAGGCGATTATGCCCAGCAGACGGAGAAGTGAATGAACCCAAAGAAATCTCCAGCATCTTATTTGGAGGACCTGTCAAGTCAAGAAATCCGCAGAAAGTACCTGAAAGACAATACAGTGAAGCCAAGAAATCCAGACAAATTAGGAGGACCTGAGGTAGCAGCGGACAAAATCCAGTGAAATCGGGCGGAGACGAATGTCAAGTGATTTTCCATCCGGAGATCAACCTGCCGGATTGGGAAGATGTACCGAGGGATCGAGGACTGTACAAAAAAAACAGGAATTAGGATGGAGAGCGACTGGTGTGGAAAAGGAAAGGAGATATTAGAACCAAGGAGCGACTGGAGAGCTGCTTTCCATCGAGCCATCAACAAAGGTATGGGCTGCATGTGAGCTGAAGCTATGCGCTGAACGGTTGGTATGCCACGAATAAATACATTGGTCAAAACTCAAAAGGATGAACCAAACCGGGTGGATGTGCGGGTGGCCAGACGGGAAACGTGTGTGAACAAATAGGGTGACGTGGACGCACAAAGTTTGTACTGCTACTAGGTACTGAACCGGCATGCATTCATCAGTACCCGCCTTTATTTTCTCCAGCTTAAAAAAGCACGACATGGTACCATACGTCTCTACAGCAATCACGACAGCTTCCCCAAGCGGCCACCACGCCCAGCGGCATCCACGCGGGTACCTGCACAGTCCCCATCCTAATTCCTCCCTCGTTTTGTACAATCCCTAAATCCCTCAAGTATACATTCCAATCTGGCAGGTCAATCCCCGGTTCCGGATTTCATCTGCTCCTACTTGAGGACCTCTGGATTTCTCCCGGATTTCTTTCGGATTTATTGGGATTTCTACCGGATTCATCGACACTGCATAGTGCTCCTCCATTGGTACGCATACTCTACTCTCCAGTCTCCACGCATATTCTCATCTCCTCTTACACTTCAATTTTTTTTCATGGCGCAATACCAGTCAACCTTTGGCAAGCAATTCCCCCCACCCCCCAGCTTACCCTTTTTTAGCGTGCCACCATATTTGTGAATCACGCTATTGGCTGAATTTAAGTAATAATGGTTTTATTTGCTTAGTATAAAACTACATGAACTACATTATTTTTCAGTGTGTATAGCATAACTAAATGCCAGTTTGTTACACAAGTGTTAAGGATTATTGTGCACAAAAAAGAAGCAAAATTGGGCATTATTCCATGTTTAATACTAACATGTTTTTGACATTGACAAGGAAGAAATCATGCAGCCTTAAATATCCCTCTGAAGGTTCGAGCGTCTTCTGGTCTTAGATGAGCCAACAAGGGTCTATCAATCGGTTCAGGTGGTCGTGCTTCACTTCGTAAGAAACACACCGGCAGATGGCATCAACAACACATTGGGCAATTCACATTTTCTATTTATTCTCAACTAATTAAGGGCACCTATCCGTTTAGCAGAAAAAAAAACTGAATTTTGCTTTTGATCATGCTACATACATGATGTGTTTCTCCTCTTAGGGATTTACGAGAAACGTGATGACCCACAAGTATAGGGGATCGCAACAGTCTCCGAGGGAAGTAAAACCCAAATTTATTGATTCGACACAAGGGGAGGTAAAGAATACTTATAAGCCTTAACAACTGAGTTGTCAATTCAGCTGCACCTGGAAAAGCACTAGCAACACGGGTGATGTGAAAGTAGCAGATGATATGAGAGCAATAGTAACAAGTAACACAGCAGCAGTAGTAGTAATATGAGAGCAATGGTACCAGTAAAACAGCTTGACATGTAGAACGAGTATATGATGATGAAAGATGGACCGGGGTTCCCAGCTATCTACACTAGTGGTAACTCTCCAATAACAAGTGTTGGGTGAACAAATTACAAGTCGGGCAATTGATAGGATTGAAATAGCATTAAGACAGAATATCAAGATCATTAATCATGTAGGCATGTTTTCCAATAATAGTCGTACGTGCTCGCAATGAGAAACTTGCACAACATCTTTTGTCCTACCAGCCGGTGGCAGCCGGGCCTCAAGGGAAACTACTCGGATATTAAGGTACTCCTTTTAATAGAGCATCGGAGCAAAGCATTAACACTCCGTGAAAACATGTGTCCCTCACATCACCGCCATCCCCTCCGGTTGTCCCGATTTCGTCACTTCGGGGCCTTTGGTTCCGGACAGTGACATGTGCATACAACTTGTAGATACAATCTAAGCAATAATATAAAGCTCAAATCTAAGATCATGCCACTCGGGCCCTAGTGACAAGCATTAAGCATAACAAGATTGCAGCAACGATAACTTCATAAACTTTGTAGATAGACAATCATAATGTAACAATCCATCGGATCCCGACAAACACAACACCGATTACATCAGATGAATCTCAATCATGTAAGGCAGCTCATGAGATCATTGTATTGAAGTACATGGGGGAGAGAATACCAACTAGCTACAGCTAGAACCCGTAGTCCATGGGGGAACTACTCACGGAGCATGATGGAGGCGATGGCGTTGATGGAGATGGCTTCCGGGGCACTTCCCCGCCCCGGCAGGGTGCCGGGACGAGACTTCGTCCCCCGAATTGGAGTTTCGCGATGGCGGCGGCGCCCCGGAGTCTTTCTCGGAGTTTCGTCAAGAGTTACGGTGTTTTTAGGTCGAAAGGGATTTTATAGGCGAAGAGGCGGCGCAGGGGGCACTCGGGGGCGCCACACCACAGAGCCGGCGTGGGCCCGTGCCAGGCCGCGCCGCCTTATGGTGTGGTGGCCCTCTCGGCCCCTCTCCGACTCTTCTTCGGTGTTCCGGATGCTTCCGGGAAAAATAGGAGGTTTGGTCTTCGTTTCGTCGAATTCCGAGAATATTGCCCGAACAGCCTTTTCCGGAACCAAAAACAGCAAAAAACGAGAACCGGCACCGTGGCATCTTGTTAATAGGTTAGTTCCGGAAAATGCATGAAATCATCATAAAGTGCAAGCAAAACATGTAAGTATTGTCATAAAACAAGCATGGAACGACAGAAATTATGGATACGTCGGGGACGTATCAGCATCCCTAAGCTTAGTTCTCGCTCGTCCCGAGCGGGTAAACGATAAAAAGAATAATTTCTGTAGTGACATGCTACTTACATAACCTTGATCATACTATTACAAAGCATATGAAATGAATAAAGTGACTCAAGGCAATGATCTATAGTTGCTAACAAATAGATAACATATAGCAAAACTTTTCATGAATAATACCTTCAAGATAAGTATCAAAAGTCTTGCACAAGAGTTAACTCATAAAGCAATAAGTTCAAAGTAAAGGCATTGAAGCAACACAAAGGAAGATATAAGTTTCAGCGGTTGCTTTCAACTTGTAACATGCATATCTCATGGGTAATTGTCAACACAAAGTAATATGATGAATACAAATATGCAAGTATGTAAGAATCAATGCACAGTTAACACAAGTGTTTGCTTCTAAGGTGGAAGGAAGTAGGTAAACTGACTCAACATAAAGTAAAAGAATGGCCCTTTGAAGAGGGAAGCATTGATTGCTGTATTTGTGCTAGAGCTTTGGTTTTGAAAACATATAGAGAGCATAAAAGTAAAGTTTTGAGAGGTGTATGTTGTTGTCAACGAATGGTAGTGGGCACTCTAACCCCCTTGCTAGACAAACCTTCAAGAGCGGCTCCCATGAATTATTCTTATTTTTGGGTGGCACTCCTTCCAACCTTTCTTTCACAAACCATGGCTAACCGAATCCTCGGGTGCTCGCCAACAATCTCATACCATGAAGGAGTGCCCTTTCATTTTAGTTTTATTATGATGATGACACTCCCCCAACCTTTGCTTACACAAGCCATGGCTAACCGAATCCTCGGGTGCCGTCCAACAATCACATACCATGGAGGAGTGTCTATTTTGGTTAATTAATTTGGGACTCGGGAATCCCATTGCCAGCTCTTTTGCAAAATTATTGGATAAGCGGATGAAGCCACTAGTCCATTGGTGAAAGTTGCCCAACAAGATTGAAAGATAAACACCACATACTTCCTCATGAGCTATAAAACATTGACACAAATTGAGAAGCATTTTGAATTGTTTAAAGGTAGTACTCAAGCAATTTATTTTGGAATGGCAGGAAATACCACATAGTAGGTAGATATGGTGGACACAAATGGCATAGTGGTTGGCTCAAGGTTTTGGATGCACGAGAAGCATTCCCTCTCAGTACAAGGCTTTGGGCTAGCAAGGTTATTTGAAGCAAACACAAGTATGAACCGGTACAACAAAACTTACATAAGAACATATTGCAAGCATTATAATACTCTACACTGTCTTCCTTGTTGCTCAAACACTTTTACCATAAAATATCTAGACCTTAAGAGAGATCAATTATGCAAACCAATTTCAACAAGCTTTACGGTAGTTCTCCACTAATAGGTTTAAACTACATGAAAAAAACTTAATCATGATCTACTTGAGAGCTCAAAACAATTGCCAAGTGTCAAATTATCCAAGACATGATGAGGCATTTTCTGTTTTCAACCAAATATAAATAAGTGCAATAGCTTCCAACTTTTATCATTGAACATTAAAAGTAAAACGAAGAACACGAGTGTTCATATGAAAAAGCGGAGCGTGTATCTCTCCCACTCAAGGATTGCTAGGATCCGAATTTATTCAAACATAAACAAAACGAAAAATAAACACACAGACGCTCCAAGTAAAGCACATATGATGTGACCGAATAAAAATATAGTTTCAGGGGAGGAACCTGATAAGTTGATGAAGAAGGGGATGCCTTGGGCATCCCCAAGCTTAGACGCTTGAGTCTCCTTGAAATATGCAGGGATGAACCACGGGGCATCCCCAAGCTTAGACTTTTCACTCTTCTTGATCATATATCATCCTCCTCTCTTGACCCTTGAAAACTTCCTTCACACCAAACTTCTCATAAACTTCATTAGAGGGGTTAGTACTCAAAAAATTTGAATCCACCTTGGTCCTGTAGTGGCACATTGCAAGAACTCAATAAAACATTAGCTACAGCCCTCTACGTCTAGAAAACCTCGCTTAAAGTCCACAAGAGACAATGCAAAAAACAGAGACAGAATCTGCCAAAACAGAACAGCCAGTAAAGACGAATTTTAATAAAATACTTCCGTTGCTCAAATCAGAAAACGTAAAACTAATGAAAGTTGCGTACATATCTGAGGATCACTCACGTAAATTGGCATAATTTTCTAATTTACCTACAGATAATTAGACCCACATTCGTGACAGCAAAGAAATCTGTTTCTGCGCAGTAATCCAAATCTAGTATCAACCTTCGATTAGAGGTTTCACTTGGCAAAACAAAACACAAAACTAAGATAAGGAGAGGTTGCTACAGTAGTAAACAACTTCCAAGACACAAATATAAAACAAAGTACTGTAGCAAAATAACACATGGGTTATCTCCCAAGAAGTTGCTTTCTTTATAGCCATTAAGATGGGCTCAGCAGTTTTAAATGATGCACTCGCAAGAAATAGTATTTGAAGCAAAAGAGAGCATCAAGAGGCAAATCCAAAACACATTTAAGTCTAACATGCTTTCTATGCAAAGGAATCTTGTACACAAATAAATTCATGAAGAACAAAGTGACAAGCATAAGAAGATAAAACAAGTGTAGCTTCAAAATTTTAAGCACATAGAGAGGTGTATTAGTACCATGAAAATTTCTACAACCATGTTTTCCTCTCTCATAATAATTTTCAGTAGCTTCATGAACAAACTCAACAATATAGCTATCACATGCAGCATACTTTTCATGATTTCCAAACACATAATTTTTATCAAGTTCAAGAATAGTGGAATTAAAACTTTCAAACTTACTTTTATTAATAATATAACAAGGTAGTTGATCAATCTCAAAAGATATGGGACACATAGAATAAGTCAAGAACTCTCCAATCCCATTTTCATTAGTAGCACAATTAATATTGTCAAGTAACATAAGACCATCATCAAGAGCTTTATCATAAACATTTGCCAAGCAAAATTCTTTAGTACCATGCATTTCGACATCAGGCACAAACAAAGCATTATCATAAGATTTATCAAAGTAGCATGGATTATCATATATAACAGTAGCATAATTATTTTCACAAGCTTTACTCATAGGTAGTATTTCAAGAGAATCCACAGGAACATAACATTCAACCTCTTCCGGTAAGCATGGAGGACAATCAAATAGTGTAAGAGATAAAGAGTTACTCTCATTAGAAGGTTGGCATGGGTAGCTAATCCATTCTTCCTCCTTTTGTTCGTCGCTCTCCTCTTCTTTTTCATCCAATGATCTTTCGAGTTCAATTTCCTCCTCTTTTTCATCCAATGAGCTTTCAGGTTCATCAATTTCTTCTTCCACCGGTTCCTGCAAATTGTGAGTGCATTCTCGTGCATTAATGTGTCTCTCTTTATAATCAAGGATATAAGGATTCCTACTGTAGCCTTCTATGCAAGAATTAAGGATAGTAGAGACATAATCTTTAAGGCCCTTACAAACAACACAAGTTTCATAATTCTCAACCATGAAGGATTCTATCTCGGAGGCTCCCATAAATAAGACAAATTGTTCTACCTCTTCGAACCCATAATGAATATAGCAATTCCGATTATAGTTCTTAATTAAAAATTCCTCAACTAAAGCCACATTGAAATTTAAGATGTTTAGTATCCTGTTGAGAGCAACAGTTTATATCATGGCATTTAAGCAAGATTTTAGCAATTGTATTCAATTGTTCTATCATAGCACTCATTATTTTACCAGTTCTTGATTCTCTATAACAATTATAACATTCTATAAGCTCCAAGTAGGTTGTTGGTTCTCCCATAACAACAGTTTTTAATTTTTTGGTTTTTCAAATTTTTATGGATTTTTGGGTATATGAGACAAATAAAACAAGACAAAAATAAACTAAGCAAAAGTAAACTAAGCAAACTAATACTAGACAGAAATAAACTAAGCACAAATAAACTAGACAAAAGTAAACTAAGCAAAACAAAACAAAATAAAACAGAGAGAGATGTAGAGTGTACTCCCCGTGTGAACTTATGAGTAGAGCTATGCCTCCCGGCAACGGCGCCGTAAAAATAGTCTTGATGACCCACAAGTATAGGGGATCGCAACAGCTCTTCGAGGGAAGTAAAACCCAAATTTATTGATTCGACACAAGGGGAGGTAAAGAATACTTATAAGCCTTGACAACCGAGTTGTCAATTCAGCCGCACCTGGAAAAGCACTAGCAACAGGGGTGATGTGAAAGTAGCAATGATATGAGAGCAATAGTAACAAGAATACAAAGCAGCAGTAGTAGTAATATGAGAGCAATGGTACCGTAAAACAATGCTTGACATGTAGAACGAGTATATGATGATGAAAGATGGACCGGGGTTCCCACTATCTACACTAGTGGTAACTCTCCAATAACAAGTGTTGGGTGAACAAATTACAATCGGGCAATCGATAGGATTGAAATAGCATTAAGACAGTAATATCAAGATCATTAATCATGTAGGCATGTTTTCCAATAATAGTCGTACGTGCTCGCAATGAGAAACTTGCACAACATCTTTTGTCCTACCAGCCGGTGGCAGCCGGGTCTCAAGGGAAACTATTGGATATTAAGGTACTCCTTTTAATAGAGCATAGGAGCAAAGCATTAACACTCCGTGAAAACATGTGTCCCTCACATCACCGCCATCCCCTCCGGTTGTCCCGATTTCTGTCACTTCGGGGCCTTTGGTTCCGGACAGTGACATGTGCATACAACTTGTAGATACAATCTAAGCAATAATATAAAGCTCAAATCTAAGATCATGCCACTCGGGCCCTAGTGACAAGCATTAAGCATAACAAGATTGCAAGCAACGATAACTTCATAAACTTTGTAGATAGACAATCATAATGTAACAATCCATCGGATCCCGACAAACACAACACCGATTACATCAGATGAATCTCAATCATGTAAGGCAGCTCATGAGATCATTGTATTGAAGTACATGAGGGAGAGAATACCAACTAGCTACAGCTAGAACCCGTAGTCCATGGGGGAACTACTCACTGAGCATGATGGAGGCGATGGCGTTGATGGAGATGGCTTCCGGGGCACTTCCCCGCCCCGGCAGGTGCCGGGACAGAGACTTCTGTCCCCGAATTGGAGTTTCGCGATGGCGGCGGCGCCCCGGAGTCTTTCTCGGAGTTTCGTCAAGAGTTACGGTGTTTTTAGGTCGAAAGGGATTTTATAGGCGAAGAGGCGGCGCAGTGGGGCACTCGGGGCGCCACACCACAGCCGGCGCGGGCCCGGGCCAGGCCGCGCCGCCTTATGGTGTGGTGGCCCTCCGGCCCCTCTCCGACTCTTCTTCGGTGTTCTGGATGCTTCCGGGAAAAATAGGAGGTTTGGTCTTCGTTTCGTCGAATTCCGAGAATATTGCCCGAACAGCCTTTTCGGGAACCAAAAACAGCAGAAAACAGAACTCGGCACCGTGGCATCTTGTTAATAGGTTAGTTCCGGAAAATGCATGAAATCATCATAAAGTGCAAGCAAAACATGTAAGTATTGTCATAAAACAAGCATGGAGCGACAGAAATTATGGATACGTCGGGGACGTATCAAAACGTCAGTACAATTTTCCTGTGAATTTACTGTTATAAAAGCGACAAGCAAATAACGAAGAACGAAACAAGAACACACGCAGGGGACACAAGATTTAACGTGGAAACCCCCTTCCAACACAGAAGGGGAAAAACCACGGGCGCCAGCCAGCAAAACTTCACTATATCGGGAGGTGTTTACAAACGCCGTGGGTTATCTTATAATCTGATAAACCCTAGCCGGCGGCTTACAAGATGTATATATAGGCGGTGCCAACGATCCGTAGCCAGATCGGCGGGGGCTGCCGCCCCCGCACCCCCCCTTCGCGTGCGTCCCCGCAGGGCACGACGTATGGGCTAACTTCTGACTCCGCTACGCTTCGGCCCAAGCCTCCGGCGACGGGCCTCGCTCAGCTCGTCAGAAGTTAGCCTCCCTTTAGTATATGAATTTGGATCACAATACAACATACTCCACCTTGAGACAAATTCCATCTTGTAGCATGAACTTCAACAATCTCCTGAACAACAAAGGAAAAACACTTGCCGGCGCCAATGCACCACTTGGGCTAAACAAGTTATACCAACCAAGCTCGAGCAAAGCTCAAACTTGGAAACAGAACCGGCTTTTTCATCATATCGACAGGATTATCATGAGTACTTATCTTGCATACCTTCAGTTTACCTTGAGCAACAATGTCGCGAATATAATGGTACTTGATATCAATGTGCTTTGTCCTCTCATGGAACATTTGATCTTTAGTAAGGTATATTGCACTTTGACTCGTCGTAAAACAAGTTAATGCAAGAATCATCTCCATAAAGCTCAACGATACAAACCTTTCAACCAAACGTACTCTTTGCCAGCTTCATTAATTGCTATATATTCTCGCTTCGGTCGTAGATTGGGCAACAACAGATTGTAACGTTGCCTTCCAACTCACAAGCACATCCACCAACAAGGAACACATAACCTCGTGAGGGATCTTCTCTTATCCAAATCCAAGCAAAGAAATCTGAATCCACGTAGCCTACGAGTCCCTCACCGGTCTTGCCAAACTTCAAGCAAGCTTTGGATGTGCCACGAAGGTACCCGAAAATCCACCGAACAGCCTCTCCAATGTTCTTTACCAGGATCAGCTAGGTATCGACCGACCAAACTCATAGCATATGATAAATCAGGACGAGAACAAACCATGGCATACATCAAAGAACCAACAAGCACTAGAATATGGAACTCGAGACATGTACTCAATATCTTCATCAAGTACTAGGACATTGCAATGCCGACAATTTGAAGTGAGAAGCAATTGGTGTACTAACGTACTTTGCATCATGCATATTAAAACGATGAAGTACTTTCTGAATGTAATTTTGCCGACTAAGAAATAACACACTAGATTTTCTCGTCTCTTGTAATTTCCATACCTAGTATTTTCTTAGCAAGCACCAAGATCCTTCATCTCAAACTCACTACTTAATCGTGACTTTAAAGTAGTGATCTCTTTCTTGCTATTGGCAGCAATCAACATATCATCAACATATAACAAACAAGTATATTGGTGATCCATTAACAAACTTGATATAAACACAACTATCATACTTAGATCTCTTAAACTCATGTGCAAGCATAAATGAATCAAACCTTTTGTACCACTCGTCTTGGAGACTGTTTCAAACAATAAAGGGACCTCTTCAACTTGCAAACAAGATCCTCCTTACCAGTGCACAACAAAACCTTCAGGCTGGTCCATGTATATCTCCTCCTCAAGCTCACCATGCGAAAAGCAGTCTTTACATCTAGCTGCTCAAGCTCAAGATCACGCATAGCCACAATACCAAAGAATGCACGAATGGAACTATGCTTCACAACCGGAGAGAATACATCATTATAATCAATACCTGGAATTTGGCTGAAACCTTTTGCTACTAACCTTGCCTTATACCTCGGAGGCTCATTAGGAGACAAACTTTTCTTTCTTTTAAATATCCACTTACAAACGGACAGCCTTCTTTTGTTTAGGCAAGGGCACAACATCCCATGTGCCATTCTTGTCAAGCGATTGCATCTCCTCTTGCATAGCGAAATCCACTTCACGCGGTCAACGGATGCAACGGCCTCAAGATATGTAGCAGGTTCAAGCATCATGCTCCACCCGTTCAAAGACAACTCAAAGCATGATGAACAAGATTACATTCTTCAATTAAACGAGGACGTGGACCTTTGTTACGCCTCGGTCTATCAGCTGCAAAACAGGTGGTGAGTGCTGAACAACAATGTTATCAATTTCAGCAACATCATTTTCTTTCTCCTCCACGTGCTCCACCTGCACGCTAATCCTCTGTTGTTCATCATCAGAATTATCGAAAAATCAACAAGCATCGATAACATCCGTAGATGAACTCTTATAAAACATAACAAGTCTCATTAAAGACAACATTCCCGCTATGCAAAACTTTCTTAGTTTCGTGGATTCCATAACTTGTATGCCTTAACTCCCGAACCATAACCAAGAAACACACACTTAACAGCCATGGGCTCTAGCTTTCCATTATCAACATGAGCATAAGCAGTGCAACCGAAAACTCTCAACTATGAATAATCAGCAGGTGAACCAGACCATACCTCAATAGGAGTTTTCTTATCAAGCGGAATACAAGGTGACCTGTTAATCAAGTAACAGGCGGTGGAGGCTGCTTCAGCCCAGAAACGTCTATGCATACCAAGCATTAGACAACATGCAACGAGCCTTGGAGATGATGGTTCTGTTCATCCTCTCCGCCACACCATTCCGCCGAGGAGTATATGGGATGGTGTGGTGCCTGACAATGCCTTCGTCGCTGCAATAATCATTGAAAACAATAGAACAAAACTCCATGCCATTGTCAGTACGAAGAAATTTAACTTTCTTTTCTGTTTGCTTCTCTACCATAACTTTCCACTTTCTAAAAGCATCAAACACATCAGATTTATGTTTTAGAAAGAAAGGCCACACTTTTCTGGAGTAATCATCTATGATAGTAAGCATGTAATTTGCACCACCAAGAGAAGTCTTGCGGGAAGGTCCCCACACATCAGGCATGTACATAATCTAAAATCCCTTTAGTGGTATGAACGGAAGCATTGAATTTAACTCTTTTATGCTTACCAAAAATGCAAGTGCTCACGTAACTCAAACTTACTCAAATTGCAGCCATCTAGCAGGTCTCTCCCGTGCAATTCTGCCATGCCATGTTCACTTATATGTCCAAGACGCATATGCCACAGATTAGTTTTACCAGGTTCATCGGGAATAACAAAGAAGAAGCAATACCGTACAAAGTGCTACCTCTAAGAACATATAACTTTGCGTAATTCATATCACCAATCATGTGAACGAGAGAACCTTTTGATACCTTCGAACTCCGCGAGAACCGGAGTGTTTGTACCCGTCAACATCAAGGGTACCGAGGGAGATCAGATTTCCGGCCATGCCGTGTACGTGTCTCACATCCGTCGAGTGCGTGTCATGCCATCATGCATCTTGATCCGGACGGAGCCAATGCCCACGATCTCACGTGGGTTGTTATCTCCCATACGCACAACATCTCCACTCTGCACAAACTCATAAGAACTCGAACCAGCCTTTGTTACAACAAATATGAAACGAACATGCAGTAATCAAGGATCCACTCATCATTACCGTAAACACAACCAGCAAACACAACTAGGCAATCGCCATCGAATTATCACCGGAAACAACAAGCAGCCTTACCATCACCCTCGCATTTGTTTTTCGGTTGGTAAGTACCGTTTCTTTTCTCTTTGTTCCGCAACTTCCAGACAATCATCAATATTGTGGCTAGTTTTCTTACAAGTACTTGCGTGAACTTACCATCTCGTCCCTTGGACTTTGAGCGACCTCTCGTCGGTCTTGCTCTTATCTCTCGTTGTAGTTGTTGTAGTTGTTGTTTCCGTTTCTCGGTCCCGCCTCGGACCTGCAGTTGCTTCCGCCTTAGATGACGAACCCTCGCCCGCACCATATATTTCATCTTTTCCCTCTCGTTGGAGGGCCTCATAAACTTCGGCAAGGGTTAGTTCATCACGATCGTATAACAAGGTGTCTCGAAAATTCGCAAAAGAATTAGGCAACGAGACTAACAAGATAAGAGCTAGATCCTCATCATCATATTTTACCTCCATGGATAGCAAATCGAAACGATCTCTTTAAAGATCGATAATTGATTCATCATTGACGCACCTTCTTGCAGCTTGTGCGAGAACAACTTCATCTTCACGTGCATCTTATCGGTTAGATCTTTGGACATGCAGATCGATTCCAGTTTCAACCACAGCGCCGCTGCGGATTTCTCAGCCAACACTTCCTGCAAAATATTGTTGGATAGATGAAGCTGAATTAATGAAAAAGCCTTACGGTCTTTCTTCTTTTCATCGTCGGTCCAGGTCTTGGCATCTTTCTTGCCAAAACCATCAAGAGCTTCATCCAGATCAGAAGATTGGGTAAGTATCGCCCTCATCTTCACTTGCCACGAGAGAAAATCTCGTGGTGTAATCCAGCTGCGGTAGATCGAACTTCAAGGAAGACATGTCGCAAAACCCTAGATTGAAACACGGGCTCGATACCACTTGTTATAAAAGCGACAAGCAAATAACGAAAAACGAAACATGAACACACGCAGGGGACACAAGATTTAACGTGGAAAACCCCTTCCAACACAGAAGGGGGAAAAACCACGGGCGCCAGCCAGCAAAACTTCACTATATCGGGAGGTGTTTACAAACGCCGTGGGTTATCATATAATCTGATAAACCCTAGCCGGCGGCTTACAAGATGTATATATAGGCGGTGCCAACGATCCGTACCGTACCGCGGGGGGCTGCCCCCCCCCCGCACCCCCCTTCGCAGGCGTCCCTGCAGGGCACGACGTATGGGCTAACTTCTGACTCCGCTACGCTTCGGCCCAAGCCTCCGGCGACGGGCCTCGCTCCGCTCGTCAGAAGTTAGCCTCCCTTTAGTATATGAATTTGGATCACAATACAACATTTACCAAGTATGTTGTCCTTTTTGTTTCTGACTCAAGATAGAAACCCAGTTGATTGCTAAAATGTGGCAACCATTTAAAGCATGGCAGCGATTTCAGAAGGTAAGAATGTGTACTCTTCTTATTTATCTTTAATTCGTAATATACTTTTGTGTTGGCTATTTCTTCATTTAAAATATCATTGATGTTGTTCAGATGGTTCATATTTGAAATTTAACGCAGGTTCTATATATGTGTGTGGAGTACATCATCAACTTCAGGTTATAAGCTTAGCTGAAGGACCAGTCAGCTTAGAGGCATGTCAGTCCGTTCATCATCCTTTTATACAAGCTTAGGCATTTTCCTTTCTCTATAGGCTACTGCTATCACCATGTTTCTCTTGAAGCACAATACTCGGGCATAGTTACTCCCTCGGACATAGTTAGACATTTTCCACATGTTTGGACATCTATGTAAACACACGCACACACACGCACGCACACACAAGGAAGCGTGCAGTCTTGTTCTGGTCTCCAGTCAAATCTATTTTTCCAAATTCATCAATGTAACAAATAAATTTCAGGGGAGATTCTAGGGTACAAATACATGCGACCATCAAGAGTAAGAAAATAGAAGATTAATACGAGTGGAAGCAGCTATTGTTGTTCAATGTCTGTAAGTTGTGCACGTGATGATAGGACCGCTACCTCCTTGCTTCAGCATCCACGACGCAAAATCAAATGAAATTGGGGCTGGCTTGAGTGAGCACTACGCAGACTCCAACGAAAATCCAATCAAATCGTTGGTCGAGGCAACACGTCCACCAGCTTTCGAGCCAGAGCACAACCTGAAAGATTAGGCAACATGAGTGGGGGATAGAAAAAAGAAAGGAAGAAGAAAATTCGGGAGCAAACAGCTAGCAGACTTGAGGACAGTGTTAGAGATTGCGAGGCGAGCAGACGGGAGCACAAGATGCCCATGGCAACACGGGTGGGTTTTTATACACGAAATCAGCGACGTCTCACTTAATCTGATCAGTTTCTCGTGCATTTGCAGGGCAATGATGCTCGATTAATGCTAGGAGGAGCCCGGCTGCTCATAGTGGGGAATAACTTAGACTACTAACATATGTCATGTTACTAGTCTAGGTTATTACATTCATAGTGGGTAGTAACTTATATGTGGTGTCATGCATTGTGTCATTTATTATGTTGTAGACTTATTTTGCTTTGGGGTGTGTGATGTTATGGTAACATAGCTAGTTACCACCTCACGCTCTTTCTTCATTTATTCGCATGCCATGTCACCAAAATGCCTTGAGATGTGTGATGTTACTAGCTATGTTACTCCCACTATGAGCAGTCTTACGTCACAATGGAGTATTTGTTATCGGGAAGACGGTAGGTCATGGCGGCGGAGCAAATAATGCATCGGAACACGAACGGGAGCCGAGGCTCGAACTAAAAGTACGGGAAGTTTGTATAAGCTCTTTTTAACAATGGAAGTGGAGGCCGTGGAGCCGAAACCGAAAAATTCCGGCGATAATATGGGTTCGGGCCGAAAGAGGCCCAGAACGGAGGTCGAACTCGCGACCTGGCCCGTAAAATGAGTTCGAGGGCCCGAGAAACTGGATGGCCACCCCGTATTTATACAGGGCGCGAGACGAGTTGGGTTCCAAAATCCTACTCCCCTGCCGGCACTGTCGCTGCTCCGCCGCGTCTCCGCTCCACCTCCAACGACAAATTTCTTCCCTGTCTTCGGCTTTTTCTCTCCGCCGCCGCCACCCCTCCATCAGAAACGGGGCGGTAGGGGAGGGGGCCGAATCGACGGCCGAAGATCGCCACCGCGTCCGCCGGTGGCGGCGCAATATTGAAGCGGTGCTTTGCTCCCATTTGTTGCGTGGGGCCAGATGTTGTTCCAGGCTGGAAACACGGACGTGTACGTGGCATTTGCATGCTCACACACGGCATTAGGGAAGCTGAATTAAATAAAATAAATATTGTTGTCGAACTATTAAGTAGTCCTCTACATAAAAATAGTCCTGTAGAAAAACATAAGCAATGGTATTTAAAAAATGGTACATCAAGTCGAACATAAAATTAGTGTTCGGCGAACAATCCTAAAATTAGGGTTAAATGGTACAAATTTTTAACCACCGCAAAGCCAAAACATAAAATTAATTCCCGATAGACCAAAATAAACTCTACCAGCCAAAAAAAAATGAAGAACCATAATTTTAGAACATGTGGAACCATCATTTTTTAGATGTATCTAGTGCCATGTCTAAATGACATGGAGAAAGTGCAGTGGGAGATAACCACTATTGCTGCCTGCAATGACGCACACCAAGCACCTTATACATGCCCGGCGCCGTATAACCATACCAGAACATGAAAGCGCGCTTTGCTGCGCCCGTCCATTTTGAGACACAGACAAAAGAAAATTTTAAAATTACATGAGCATCACAATACATGTATTGATAATTCTCATCAAAGAAAGATACTATGTAAGATTTCTTATGTGCTTTTCATGCTTCTGGTATTCTCATATTGGTACTATGGCTATTACGACAATAACTCTGACGAAATACTTGAGCTTCAATTGTTTGATGATTGTCCTACATCCACCAAAGGGTTGTGTGATTTACAAAAAGTCAAAATATAATGAAATATCTAATTAAAACCAGAACTTCAGTGTTCTCTTGGGATCAAACAATGCAGCTGTTTAGTGTACCACAATTGGCTACATATAGGCACTCTTGGGCACAATAATCCTAGCAATTGACCCACTGTTAACTTAAATTTAGCAGATATTTCTTGAAGTTATGAAAAGGGTGACACAAATTACAATAGATCCTAAGTAGAAATATTCTAACAAATTATCAAAAGTTCTTCCAGCTTGTTGACACAAGAAGAGCACATACAGGAAAAAAACACAATTTATTGAAAGGAGGATTAGGAGAGACATTGTTGATTGTATTATTATTATTACCACATTAGTTAATCGTCTCCTTCTTTGAGAAGATATTTCTCCTTCACATGTTCTTGAAATTCTTCACCAGTTCACTACAAATCTGTCATTGCCAACTGAATCATGGTAAATTCTCCTCGACCAACAATTGATCGATTGTTGCCATATTTCCGTCTATCTGTATCTCCATGACAAGGTACTCGACTGCAAGAGTTGTCCTTAGAACAATGTACCATGAAAGTAACTTGATTAACTTACTTGGGATTATTCAATTAGCCAGTTCCGATCAAACAAAAACTTACACCTATGTACCACCCGTCGCCCTACAAATAATAAGTTAGCACCACCCTTCTCCCTGCAGATAGAAAAAGTAGCACCACCCATCAGTCGTACAGATGCAATAAATATCCTATCAGAGTGACGATGAATATTGCAAATCTTATCATCTTACGCAACACAAAAATTTCCTGTACATCCGAAAGCAATATTCAAAACATGCCAAGAGTCATGTTGGTGCCAGCAATTACATGACACACCAAACGCATATTCAGCTCCCAATACATATTAATTCGCCCAAAAAAAAGAAAGAGAAGAATTTATCTTCCGGCAAATTTGGGTGTATCTATACTAATTTCTTACATATCCAAGTATCTTCCTCGAGTAAAAATCTCAACATGAACTGTTGTAGAACTGGAGATCGAAGATCAACAAAATACATATTAATTCGCACAAAAAAAGAAGATAAACCCAACAATAATAGATAGCAACTCATGAAACTGGAACGTACAAAGAGAGTAGCAACATCATACTTGTCCAGAAACGATCCACGTGGTCTGCGTGGTAAACTTTATCAACCAACGGCAGTTGTATATGCCACAAAACAATCCTCTATGCAGATCAGCGTAGTGCGGAGCTTGAGAGCCCGGCAATTCCATAGTCGAGCGCCCCGAACATCTCCTATGTGTATCTCTACAACACCTGAATTAGAGTTGTGATCGATGCTCTACCTCATCGTTCGCGGTTTGGATTTTGCGCGCACTTCACTTGTATCAACTTCACACGGAGATATATAGCGCCATGAGACCGGAGGTGTCCACGCCCATCCCATGATCCTGCCAGCACAGCCAAGAGAAAATAAATCAGAAAGGATCGCACTCGATTAGACTCGGGAAACAAATCAAGGTGGGATCACATGCATATGGGAAATCAGGAAGACGGATCACACACCATATAAGGAGGAACCTAGCAAATAAGGCGGCTACATGCGGGGCGGGGTAACGCACCTCTGCTTCAAACAGCAGTAATGGAAGGGAGGCGGCCTAGCTTCCCCGTAATTACTCTGTGGTTCTTGATTCTTCTCAGCCAAGGGAGTTGTTACGGGAAGAGAAGGGGAGAAGAGAATTAGGCTTGGCCTGGGCCACTGAACGTCTAAACCATCCAAGAGAGCAACAGTGAACGAACGGCCACAAAAACATGCTAGCCTAGCCGCAGGCCCGCAGCCCATTGGCAAACCTGCACCTCTTAAGAATCAAATCGGCCCGCCTCAGGACGAATCTCCCAGGTCAATGTTGAGAGAAGCAGCCCTGTAATTGTTGGGCTGGCCGAGACGGATGGGTGGCGCCGTGAAAGTCCATACCAACGTAACCAGATGATAGGACGTTCAGATGTACCATCGGACGGCTGTGCACAGCAAATCATTGTGGTGGCTCCTAGGTGGTTCCATTATACTGTTAACTAATGCTACATCACTTGGCAAGGTGACAAGAATAGATAATTATACTCGCAAGATACTAAGTAGAAAATTTTGTCTGTCTGGCTGAAAGTTGATGCGGTCGATCGCTTGGCTATAGAATTTCTGTCACGGTAAAAATAATCATAAATATCGCTAGCATTGGTTGTATCCACGGATGGTAAGAATATATCCAAAGGAACTAGTGCAAGTGCTAGTCATTAGGGAATCCCAAAAAAGAAGATAAAAAGATCGCCTGGCTCCGGAATTTCTGTCGCCGTAAAAATAATCATAAATATTGCTAGCATTGGTTGTATCCACAAATACTAGTAGGAATATACAAAGGAGTAGTGCAAGTGCTAGTCATTGGCGAATCTCAAAAAAAGAAGAAGAAAAAAATTCCCGCTACCATTTATGTAATTACCCTGAAGGTATCCTGAAATAGGTAGAAAATACAAAACAGCTAGCTAGTGCAGGTGCTAGTTGACCATCCAAAGTTGACGCGTGCACTTTGCGATGGCCACCTTTGCATCCTGATCGAGTTCGGTCAGTTCGGCATCGTTACGCAACTGATGATCCGTGCGCCACAGTTGGAGGAATCCTTCAATCCATTCCAGAGTGGATCAGTATTCGGGCCTTACTTATCCGCACCCCAACCCTAGCCTAGCCTCCCGCACCCCCGCACCCCAACCCTCCCCCCGCCGCCACCGGCAGCGCCGCCGGGGCAAAGATCTCGGAGCGTGGCGGCGGCGGGGACCCTCCCTCGTGACGCGTCGGGAACGGCGGCCAAGGAGTCTCTCACGCGGCGGTGGCCCTTTGAAAGTATAGAGATGGTAAACCTAGAGGGGGAGGGGGTGAATAGGTTTCTACAAATTTTAATTCTTTCTTTGCAATATTAGGCTTTGCGGAATATAAAGATGAGCCTAATGCAAACTAGGTGAAGCAACCTATATGAGGATACAACTAACTCAAGCACGAAGGCTCTCACGGGCAGTTAAATCACAAGTAAGGAGTTCGGTTAGAGATAACCGATAGCACGCGGAGACGAGGATGTATTCCCGTGTTCCCTTCCTTTGCAACAAGGTACGTCACGTTTGGAGGAGTGGAGGTCCCACGAAGGATTCCCCGCGCCACGAAGGCTCACCCTATTCTCCGGAGCCTATCCCACGAAGGAATAGCTCACTCACTTGTGGTAGACTGTGAGGTAGCCTCCAAACCTTCACAATCTTGCCCGGAGCAAATCCACAGCCCGGATGCTTCCGGACTCCTCTTGCCCACCTAGGATTTCCAAGGAACCCTAGTAAGCAAGCTTCTCAATGAATACAAGGGGGAATGAGATTTGTCTTGGTAGAACGGTAGATCGGGTCCTCCTCTAGTGATTCCCCGGAGCGATTTGAGTTTGGGTGGAGGAGGAGGGAGATCTGAGGCTTTTGGTGTTTCTAGCAATGGAGTAAGAGAGAGAGAGCTCAAGAACAGTTTATAGTATGTTGCCTAACCCTTCCAAGGTAGAAGAAGGGGTATTTATAGTGTTCTTCAAAATCTGGCCGTTGCCACTTGCCACCTCAGCATTCTTCCCGACAAACCCGGTCAGACCGGACCACAGACCGGACAACCCGGTCGTGAGGCCGGTCAGACCGGACTGGTGACCGGAGCACCTTTGCGTCGTCCTGGAGCTTGTCCGGTTAGTGCCCGGTTGCTGCCCGGTTTCCGAGCGGTCGACCGGACGTGGTGCCGGACCCGCCGGTCAGGAGCCCGGTCGACCGGGCCACAGACCGGACCTGCTGGTCCTCCTGTGGAGCCCGGTTTCCGACCGGTCGACCGGCCTGTACGCCGGACTGGCCGGTTGCTGGCCCGGTTGGACCGGGCAGGTGACCGGATTTCTCCTGTAACCCCTTTTTGATTGTTGTTGAAATGGGGGGTCACCTTTAGCCTTCTTGTTCCATTGATACACCTTTATACCTCTTTGGCTAATACCTGGGAATCATCTAGTAGTCATGTATTAGTCCAAATACACTAGCACGGTGTCATTGTTACCAAAATAATGGATAAGGGTAAAATACCCTTACAATCTCCCCCTTTTGGTATACGATGACAAACCGAGCTAGAGTCACAAATAGATATTATGATAAGCTCTAAACCTTGATTCCATATAAGATATTACGAAAGCTCCCCCATAGTGTGTGCACTTGGAGAATTTGCGTTTGAATGCAAAGTGCACCACTTGTGAAACATGAGAAGCTCCCCCAATATCTTTAGGAAACAAGCATGGTATGGATATGTGCATATCAAGATATATTAGCATAACACACATAAACATCCTAACATAGAGTAGCACACATAATAGTCGTCCATACACATCCATACATGAGTTATTGGAAATAGCAAATAGTTCTTGAAAAACTCAAAGTAAACAAGCACAAGCCATATAAAATCCAAATAAGGCAACTCCCATGGCTTGTGGCACTCAAAGAACCCCGTGGTTCCTAGACTCTACTCTCTTCTCCCCCTTTGGCATCGGAACACCAAAAAGGCGAAGAAAAGAGGAGAGATGCTATCGCACCCATCAGTAGTGACCAAACCCAAGCGAGGAGGAGCTCTCGCGTGCATCATCATCAGCCGCATCATCATCATCACCCGCATTCTCATCAGCATCCTCAGCAGCATCACCGGCGAGTGAG
>NC_061510.1:393807222-393821957 GCF_022539505.1 Lolium rigidum | reverse complement strand
TGTTTACTCATGTCATTACCATTGTTTTGATCGTTGCATTCACTACATATGTTTACAAATAGTATGATCAAGGTTATGATGGCATGTCACTTCAGAAATTATCTTTGTTATCGTTTTACCTGCTCGGGACGAGCAGAACTAAGCTTGGGGATGCTTGATACGTCTCCGACGTATCGATAATTTCTTATGTTCTATGCCATATTATTGATGATACCTACATGTTTTATGCACACTTTATGTCATATTCGTGCATTTTCCGGAACTAACCTATTAACAAGATGCCGAAGTGCCGGTTCTGTTTTCGCTGTTTTTGGTTTCGAAATCCTAGTAACGAAATATTCTCGGAATTGGACGAAACGAAGACCCAGGGGCCTATTTTTCCACGGAGCTTCCGAAGACCGAAGAACATACGAAGTGGGGCCACGAGGTGGCGACACCACGTGGCGGCGCGGCCAAGGGGGGCCGCGCCGCCTATGGTGTGGCCCCCTCGTGCGGCCCCCGACTCGCCGCCCTTCCGCCTACTTAAAGCCTCCGTCGCGAAACCCCGAGGCGAAAAACCACGATACGGAAAACCTTGCCGAGACGCCGCCGCCGCCGATCCCATCTCGGGGGATTCCGGAGATCTCCTCCGGCACCCTGCCGGAGAGGGGATTCATCTCCCGGAGGACTCTACACCGCCATGGTCGCCTCCGGAGTGATGAGTGAGTAGTTCACCCACTGGACTATGGGTCCATAGCGATAGCTAGATGGTTGTCTTCTCCTCATTGTGCTTCATTGTTGGATCTTGTGAGCTGCCTAACATGATCAAGATCATCTATCTGTAATTCTATATGTTGTGTTTGTCGGGATCCGATGGATAGAGAATACCATGTCATGTTAATTATCAAGTTATTACATATGTGTTGTTTATGATCTTGCATGCTCTCCGTTACTAGTAGAGGTTCTGGCCAAGTTTTTACTTTTAACTCCAAGAGGGAGTATTTATGCTCGATAGTGGGTTCATGCACGCATTGACACCGGGACGAGTGACGAGAAAGTTCTAAGGTTGTGTTGTCGTTGTTGCCACTAGGGATAAAACATTGGCGCTATGTCCGAGGATGTAGTTGTTGATTACATTACGCACCATACTTAATGCAATTGCATGTTGTTTAGCAACTTAATACTGGAGGGGGTTCGGATGATAACCTGAAGGTGGACTTTTTAGGCATAGATGCAGTTGGATGGCGGTCTATGTACTTTGTCGTAATGCCCAATTAAATCTCACTATACTTATCATGTCATGTATGTGCATTGTTATGCCCTCTCTATTTGTCAATTGCCCGACTGTAATTTGTTCACCCAACATGCTTTTATCTTATGGGAGAGACACCTCTAGTGAATCGTGGACCCCGGTCCATTCTTTTAATACTCGAAATACAAATCTGCTGCAATACTTGTTTTTACTATTTTCTCTGCAAACAATCATCTTCCACACAATACGGTTTATCCTTTGTTACAGCAAGCCGGTGAGATTGACAACCTCACTGTTTCGTTGGGGCAAAGTACTTTGGTTGTGTTGTGCAGGTTCCACGTTGGCGCCGGAATCTCTGGTGTTGCGCCGCACTACATCCGCCGCCATCAACCTTCAACGTGCTTCTTGGCTCCTCCTGGTTCGATAAACCTTGGTTTCTTTCTGAGGGAAAACTTGCTGCTGTGCGCATCATACCTTCCTCTTGGGGTTGCCCAACGAACGTGTGAAATACACGCCATCAAGCATATTTTCTGGCGCCGTTGCCGGGGAGATTTAATGGAGGCATGAACCCACTATCGAGCATAAATACTCCCTCTTGGAGTTAAGAGTAAAAACTTGGCCAGAGCCTCTACTAATAACGGAGAGCATGCAAGATCATAAACAGCACATAGGTAATAGATTGATAATCAACATAACATAATATTCTCTATCCATCGGATCCCAACAAACACAACATATAGCATTACAGATAGATGATCTTGATCATGTTAGGCAGCTCACAAGATCCGACAATGAAGCACATAAGGAGAAGACGACCATCTAGCTACCGCTATGGACCCATAGTCCAGGGGTGAACTACTCACTCATCACTCCGGAGGCGACCATGGCGGTGAAGAGTCCTCCGGGAGATGATTCCCCTCTCGCGCGGGGTCTCGGAGGCGATTTCCGAATCCCCGAGATGGGATTGGCGGCGGCGGCGTCTCCGGAAGGTTTTCCGTATCGTGGCTCTCGGTGCCGGGGGTTTCGCGACGTAGACTATATGTAGGCGGAAGGGCAGGTCAGGGGGCCACACGAGGGCCCCACACGCCAGGGCCGCGCGGCCAAGGCCCAGGCCGCGCCGCCCTGTTGTGGCGGCGCCTCGTGGCCCCACTTCGTAAGTCCTCCGGTCTTCGGAAGCTTCGTGTAAAAATAGGCCCCCGGGCGTTGATTTCGTCCAATTCCGAGAATATTTCCTTACTAGGATTTCGAAACCAAAAACAGCGTAAAACGACAGAATCGGCTCTTCGGCACCTCGTTAATAGGTTAGTGCCGGAAAATGCATAAATATGACATAAAGTATGCATAAAACATGTAGATATCATCAATAATGTGGCATGGAACATAAGAAATTATCGATACGTCGGAGACGTATCAACCATATTCAAATCTACTTATGCAACATCGAACCTTAAGCGCGTCACCCTACGGTTCGCGAACTATGCAGACATGGTCGAGACTCCTCTCCGAGCAATAACCAATAGAGGGATCTGGAGATCCATAATGGCTCCCACATATTCAACGATAACTTAGTGATCGATTGAACCATTTACATACGATACCGATTCCTTTTGTCACGCGGTACTTTACTTGTCCGAGGTTCGATCATCGGTATCTCCATACCTTGTTCAACCTCGTTACCGACAAGTACTCTTTACTCGTATCGTGGTATGTCATCTCTTGTGATCTTAATCACATGCTTGCAAGCTAATCAGACGACGTGCCACCGAGAGGGCCCAGAGTGTATCTCTCCGTCATCAGGATGGACAAATCCCACTATTGATCCATATGCCTCAACTCACACTTTCCGAATACTTAATCCCATCTTTATGACCACCCATTTACTCAATGGCGTTTGATGTAATCAAAGTACCCTTCCGATGTAAGTGATTTACATGATCTCATGGTCGAAGGACTTAGGCAACTATGTATCGAAAGCTTATAGCAAATTGAACTTAATGACTTGATCTTATGCTACGCTTATTTGGGTGTGTGTCCATTATATCATTCAACTAATGACATAACCTTGTTATTAATAACATCCAATGTTCATGATCACGAAACCATGATCATCCATTAATCAACAAGCTAGTTATA
Organism: Lolium rigidum; assembly: GCF_022539505.1. Classification (NCBI taxonomy): domain Eukaryota; kingdom Viridiplantae; phylum Streptophyta; class Magnoliopsida; order Poales; family Poaceae; genus Lolium; species Lolium rigidum. The sequence continues at coordinate 393,818,593 of NC_061510.1, read as the reverse complement.
CAAGAGGCTTACTAGGGACTTCTTGTTGTTTACATAACACACATGTATCAATGTTTCGGTTAATACAATTATAGCATGGTATGTAAACATTTATCATAAACACAAAGATTATAATAACCACTTTATTATTGCCTCTTGGGCATATCTCCAACACTTGCCATCTCCGGAGCGGAGAAAAAGCTAACCATAAGGAAAGGGCCATTATCCTTCGTGGGTGTGGTTCGGAGAATAGGGTGAGCCTTCATGGCGCGGGGAATCCTTCGTGGGACCTCCACTCCTTCAAACGTGACGTACCTTCCTGCAAAGGAAGGGAACACAGGAATACATCCTCGTCTCCGCGTGCCTCGGTTATTTCTATACCCGAGCTCTCTTTCCTTGTGATAGCCATCGTGCTTGAAGTACATATATCTTGCTATCACTTGTGCTACATATATCTTGTGCCTATCTTGCTTAGCTCTAGTTGCTATTGTTACACTTAGTTGAGCTTAGCATATGTGGGGTTTCTGCTTGTAAACTAAACGTTAGTTTAATTCCGCATTCTTACAAGACAAATCCGCAAGAGTTTTTAATTGCCTATTCACCCCCTCCCTCTAGGCGACATCTCGATCTTTCACTTTCCCCTTTCTGTCGCTGAGGTTTCGCGGTAGCACGCCGTTCTCCACTCATCCCACCTCTCCCCGTGATCGATTCGAATGATATGGGCACCTGCAGATCATCAAGACGAGGCAAAGAGACAATGATACAAGATTGCAAAACTCATATTGAATCCTTACACATAACATAAGATTAGATGCACATGAACGCTGTGAGGATTCACCCCAACCCGCAGCCCGTGAGGACTACTCACACATAATATCAAGATCAAATACAAAGATAGAAATCATTGTGCAAAATACTTAGATTGAAATCACAATATTCTTACCATGGTCGCCAATTCTCAAGGAGATCTCTATTACAGTGGTGATGGCTATGGCTATGGAGGAGATGTGAGATGGAATGGATGAACTATGGTGATGGATCTCCTTCGGTGTGGTGCAGATGGATCTGGTGGATGGCGGCTTTGTTTGACGATGAATGGCTCTCTTTTCAGCGTCGGTGCCTTCACGATTTTTATAGGGTTTGGACCTCGGGAACGCAATGGCGAGTGGTACGGGCGGGGCTTTCCCGTACCGATGCTCGTTAAAGACCCTGGAACCGCCTTTTCGAGTGTAGTCAACTTTGTCATGCTACTAATGTGATTTTTTTTCAGTAATTGCAAGTCTATTTGCCATTATAACGTGATTTCCTGCACACCATCCAAAAATAGAAGAGATTGCAAATCTTTGCATTGATTAGGCATTAGTGGCAAGTTGAGAGGTAATTTTAGTCAATTTCTTGACTTAGCTAAGGGTTTAAACGCGAGAAAATATAGCGTATTTCACAGCCATCAACGAGCCATGTGATATCTTTACCATATTGTACTAGGAAAGGACTCATCTTCTATCTCTAAATAGCAGCCCCCCACGACCCTATTTTCCTGCAATTCTGTGCGTCCACGTCACTCCATAATTTGTACAGCCTATTCATGCAGTCGAGCGTTCTATCTCTAAATAGCAGCCCCCCACTACCCTATTTTCCTGCAATTCTGTGCGTCCACGTCACTCCATAATTTGTACAGCCTATTCATGCAGTCGAGCGACTAAACCAACCTACGTCGGACCGACACGCTCCAAGTTCCACCGCCTCGACCGGTTCATTTTACATGGGCTGTATAGGAATAGCACATAGCCCAGGCCCAGCTTACACTTCAATACCATATCATCCAGCACGGGGCATCGCTTCCTCATCTTGGCCGCTCCTCATGTTCTCCGCCATCTCTTCATCTTCGCGACCCTTGATCACCCAACCATAAATATACGTGAGATAGATGAGGGCATCCGAGCAGTCATCCAATTTAATAGTCATACATAAAATTGTAGAAGAAACCGAAGGAGGCCAACGATCAGCAGTCTTCATCTTTAAATACCTCCGCTGATTTCCATTGTCCTGCAGCGCAAGTACATGCGCCTCTGCTCACATCGTTGTACCCAGCCTTGGATCCAGTTTGGTGAATCATCGGCTCCCATCACATCGTCTCTGCTCACGTCGTTGTACCCAACCGAAAGGAATTAGTTTCCCGTTTGGTGACTTTTATAATTTATCCCCTCTATCACATGGTCCGGTTATACTCCATAATTCACGAGGTAAATCCCATCTAAAGAATTTTTAATGTTCCTGCTTCGTGCCTCTATATCCTGTAATTTGTACCTCCCTAAAATTTTGAAGCTTTATGTGCTCCTTAAATTTCTGAATATATGATGTACCGTATGTGCTCTCCGCCTATGTGGTAAAAATATCGTATGCACTTGTAAGTCATTAAAAGAAAATTAAGATCCCAAGAGGAGTAGGCTTGATTCACCATGGAAATTGAGACATAAAATGAAACCATGCATGCATGCAAGCACTAAATTAATGGTCACATAAAGATGGATCGATTAATAAGTAATAACCAAACATAAGTATACATCTTATTCAATATATATATAGGTAAAATTATTTATATATATACACACACATACATACACGCTGCATTCGTAACAATGCATCTTAGATAGACATGATTAATGCAACTTACACACCACAAACAACTATATACTCCGGGAAGTAGTACATTCCAAGCGAGCTCGCTTTATTTTTCTTAATTAACCGGTTCTTCCTTTTTGATCTACATATATTGGAAGAATATATATAGAAGTAAGCCTTATTTCGTAGACTTCATTAATTACCTTGTTCTTATTGGACGGATCGATATATAAGTACTTCCTCCGGATCGGTTTAACAAGCGCGCACGCAATTTAAGATAAAGTTTGACCGTTGAATTGGCCAATGAAACATAAATTATATATCTACAAAATTTAAACCATTAGATTCGTTTTCAAATAAGGTTTCCAATGATATAATTTTTGTAACATATATTCTATATTTTATTGACTAAAATAATGGTCAAAGTAATTTCTTGAATTACGTGCGCGCCTGTTAAACCGGTCCGGAGGGAGTAGTATATATGGAGTAGCAACTGATTCATCGGGCCGGGTAGGTGGATGAATGGATGAGGATGCTTAGCAGCACCTCTTGGGGACGATGAGGTGGCCGGTCATTTTAAAGCTCTCCGCATACGGGCACCCCGGCGTAAAGTTCGCAGCAGGGCCCCTCCCCATCATGGTGGTCCACGGCGCTCTCGGGTCGTCCGGTGAGAGCACCGTCCAGCAGGGGGTGGAGTTCTCGTAGCGGCTGTGCGTGATGCGTTTGTACGACTGCACGTCCTTGTTCTTTGTGATGTCTTTGTTGTCGATGTTGATGACGAAGATGTCACCGTAGGGACGCACCGAGTGGACGAAGAGCGGCAGCGAGATGGGGTCCACGGACACTGCAGCCAGGTCGGCCGTGACGACGATGCTCCGGCAGTCCGGGCTGAACACCGGGTGGTTGACGTGGCCGGAGAGGTCGCTCCCGCTCCTCATGACTCGGACCACCACCGTGGGGTCGTTGGCCTTCACCAGGTAGACGGCGAAGTAGCCAGGGTCGAGGCCAAAGTCCTTTGGCGGCGCCGTGGCTGGCTTATCGCGCGTGGAGGAGAAGACGATCCAGTCCCCGCTCGGGGACCACTGGCAGTGGGTGTCGGTCCAGGGCCCGTTTGTGAGACGCGTCAGCTTGCCGCCGCCGTTCGCCCCGACCACCGAGTTGTCCATGATGTAGAGGTTCTTGTACTTGTTGGGTCCGCCGTCCATGGTGGACCGGAACACGAACTTGTTCCCTGCATTATCGATCGAACAATTGTTGGTATATATATATATATATTCCCGTTGGTTGGTTAATGAACGCGCGTGTGAGTCCGAAATGGCAGCACGTACTACGTACCCTGTGGGTTGCTGGATGGGAAGGCGTTGTTGAAACCTCCCTGCGTGAGCTGCAAGCTGCCCTGCACTCCAAAAGTGCCCGAGACGCGTGGGATGTTGCAGATCTCGAGCGCGTCGTTGGCGTGGAAGGAGGGGCCCATGCAGACGTAGAGGGAGTCCAGCAAGAGGTTCTGGTTCCACACCGGCGAGAAGATCCTATCTCGGCCTCCGGTCTCGTACACCTTACGCAGGCCCTGCTTGTCGACGAGCCACACGGCGCTGAACTCATTGTCGACGAAGGCGAGCTTCGTGCCGTCCTTGGAGACGGTCGGGAACACGCCGGACACCCTGAATAGCCCCACGTCCTTGCCCGCCGGAGACTGCAGCTTGTCGACCCTCCGAGTAGGGTCGTCTGGGGCCTGGCTTGTCCTGCAGCGGTGGTACCCGATGCGCTTGCCGCCGTCGACCACAAATGGGTTGTAGTGGTCGGCTTTCGGGTTCGTCAACAGCCGGGTGACCTCGATCACCTGCCTCGGCATCGCCAAGTCGTAGATCTCGATGTGCCGGTACTGGCACTCATCGCGGACGTCGTCGAAACCGGAGCGCTTGCGGATGGTCGCCACCGCCACCTTGGTGCTGCTGATGGCGGCCGGTGTCATGCAGTTGAACGCCACAGGTGTCACCCGGACGGTCACCCTGGTGATCATGTCGTAGCGGAACACGCCCCAGGCTGTCTGAACCGTGCCATCGGGGAGCGTTGTGTTCACGCCTCGATGGAAGAAGATGACACTGTTGCTGCCCCACGTCGGCCAGCCGCCGTCCTTGATGACCAGCCTCCGGCACAGGTCCCCATCCACGTTCATCACAAGGATGTTCGTCTTGAGGTTCTCAATCTCGCCATTCCATTTGCTGTCTGCGAACGACGCCACCGCTACCATCATCCCGGATGGTGACACGGCGGGGCTCAAATCATATTGCCCTGGAATGCATATATATCGAATAAGTTTTGCGCTAAGCCAAGCTTAGCAAGTATATATAATGTACCTACTAGATAAAACGTTACGTACCCTGTGGAGTGAGGCGCTGGGTCTTGCCGTCTCCAAGGTTGGTCTTGTACACCACGGTCCATGGCGTACGGCGCGTTTTCGCCGGCTCCTTGGTCGAAACGTACACCAGTGAGTGGTCCACGGTGCGTGAGCCCACCTTGAAACCGCCGGCGATGCAGCCGCCGTCCTCCATGCGCACACCGCCGAAGGTGTCAGCGCCGAAGATGTCAGCCAAGCGCACCACCTTCACCTGGTTAACGCGCCGCACCAGCTGGTGGTTAAAGCGCAGGGCCACGTGCAGCGTCTCCAGCCCGTTGTCCCTCTCGGAGACGAAGACCAGGCCGGTGACGCCGCAAATATGGGCGTTGTTCGGGGTGGCGCCCAACACCTGGGCCAGTCCCGGATTGTTCTTGCAAAAGCACGTCAGAAGCTCCTTGAGCGCCGCCGGAGGGATGGGGTGGCAGTCATAGTTGTAGGAGACGCCGTCTGTGAGGAGGAGCTCTTCGCCGGTCGATGAGCCCGGGATGGGGCAGGAGAAGATGTCCAGCGGCACCGGCGGCCTGTAGGTCGAGAAGAAGCCGATGCTGCCGCGGCCTTGCATATTCGCCCTTCACTGTCATGTATAAAACAATTAGACTCACGTACGTACAAATTTAGTTTATGCTCTTCAATTATCTATTAAAAAACGTACACTCTTCCAGTGTAATTGGCAGCTGGAAAGGTAATTAGTTAATGGATTATAACAGTTTAAATTACCTCTGCGATCAACCTTCTCCTTCTCCCGGAGACTACTACTGCAAATTAATAGCCCTCTATCTTTGCTTTGGTGTTGCTCTCAAAGCTCTGGTTTGTCACAAGGGAAGACCCCAGGAGGAGTATTTATACATCAGAGTAGATATCGACAGGTTTGTTAAAGCTATTGTTGATTCCTTATCGGTTCGTGGTTGGGCCAGGGTGACCTGCATGTTACACGACAATGCTCAGAACAAGGGGATATCCCCTTTTCCATACTCTAGCAGCACCTTATAATTTCCCTCCATATTTTTTCCATCTATAGGGCCATCCAAACAGATGTTTTCTCCATATTCCTTCATACTCCAACAAATTATCCATATTTTACCCTCCATATACCAATCTACTATATTATACTACCTCCATCCCAAGGCTTAAGCCTATTTTTTTCTTCAGAAAGTCAAACTATGTCAAGTTTGACCAAGTTTTTACCAAAAATCATTAAAATGTAAAATACAAAATTAATATTATTAGATAGATAAATAAATATATTTTCATGTCTATCTTCAAAATATCATATTTGTTGATAGATTATTCTAAAATTTTGTTCAGACTTTACTTGCTTTAACTTTTCCAAAAAAATATAAGCCTTAAGCTTTTGGATGGAGGTAGTAACTGACAATATATTTCTAACAGCTATATTTACAACCACTATATTCCTAGGGTCTAGATATGCAAGTCCATTCGTTATTTCTGCCAATTTTTCCTTTCCCGCCTTGCAATAAGTTGTCACAACCTCGTCCTGCAAATGATCATGGATTTATCGTCGTACTCATTCGACAACGACAAACTCATTATTGATGCAACATTCATAGCACACGATGAAGATCAGCGGTGAAGGCTCCATGCCGTGGCGGTTCCTTGCCATGACATGGAGCAATTCATCGTGATAGACAAGCCGGATATCCCTAGACTATACGAAGACTACTTTTTGGAGTCTCCTACCGACGGCCACTACTATTGTTATCTATGACCGCACATCTCTGCCGGGCAAAAGCCTAGGCATCAGCGATTGGGTAAGAGGTGAGTTGTCGGTGGTAAATGTGGTACCAGCTAGGTTTTGTTTGTGAAGAGTCATCACTAGCGGTCGAGGAGAGATGCCAGTCTAGAAATAATTTAATCACTCATGGATGTTGATTATGTCCGTCAGCAATGAGCATAGAGGCACTAATCATATGTGTATTTATGATGCACCAGTGTTGTGTACCATGGCCCATCAATGTACATCACACTTCTAATGGGTAGTTAAATACTACCATGTTAGTGGAAACCATGCAGTAATTCAAACAATAGATCATTTTTTTCATTTTCTATACAACATGGTTTTATGACAAGCACACGTTCTTCTCTCATTTATACAACATCTTTTGTGACAATAACTCTATAACCAAGACATAGGTGTTGTAGAACATCCCTTTCTTTCACCTTAAAATTGTTTGTAATACCGTGAACATCATAATATTTCACCTAATTATATATAAGTTAGAAACTTCTTCGTAGCTTGTTCCATCCCCCTGGACTTCTTCCTCTCCCCGTCCACAGAAACGAGAGGCGATTTGTGAAATCCCGTAGGCTTCCCACTTCACCGGCGCCGATTCGTCGGGTCCCTCGGCCTCCGCCGGCCGCTCCGGCGGCGGGAGGGCGGGGGAGCCTCGTCTCGCTCCGTGTATATAGTAGGGGTGCGTATGGTGTCCAGCCGGCGGCGTCGGGGCGAAGCGGCGCGGCCGGAGTGGTTTTGCAGGCGGTGGTTCTTCCCTTCGACGGCGGTGCTCTCCGGAGTCCTGGCGTCGATCTACCGTCTCCGTCGAGCCTGCATGTCTACGGAGCTGCTGGCCTCGACTTCCCCACTGCCGGATGCCGCGGGGCGGCGGATCTGGCCGGAGTTGCTGAAGGTGAAGGTGGTACCGTACCAGATCGAGGATGGCGTCAGCGATGCAAGGTGGAGGTTCCTCGGAGCCGAGTTCTGTCGACTTCCCGTCCGCCAGGGGTCTCCTTCCGTTCCAGGGCTGTAGTGGAGGAGCGGCGGCGGCGCGCCGTAGTACGTCTTCGTTGTTGTTGTCGTCTTCGTTTGCTTGCAGGACCAGCTTGTAATTTCTTTGTTTCTTTGGGTTGTTCTGTAAGCTTCCTGGTATAATATCACTTGATCTTTCCTCGCAAAAAAAAAAGCTTGTTCCATCCCGAACCTATTTCAGAAACTTCTTTAGAACAGTAATTCTAACTGTAATGTCTACTAAACACAATTTATTTATCACGAGACGCTTTCAACGTTTTAATACAATCAACTTTATTTATTATCTTAAATAGTTATGGTACCATATGCGCACAGTATGTCACCTACATATTATAGCGTTCTGTTTATGCTCCCACCCAAAATATGTCAACACATACATGACAGAGTTTTACATATAACTCCCACATAAAATATGCCATCACATATAAGACTCGGGAAAGCTACTTAGCTCCCACTAAACTTCATGTAATTGCATGTCTCCTATTTATCTTGGGTATTTACAAAATATCTTGATCAATCGTCAAGTCGAGAATTCCTTCTACGATATATTAGTTTCCATGTGATTTTCAAAACCCGGTTGTTGTACAATTACAACTATTTTTCAATTCATGTATTTGAAGGAGATGTAGTTTTGTCAATCTTTCATCAATTCTTATAATTATTAGTTACAAGTTTAACCCTTTAGACTCGAGCACCGTTGAATTAGTCAAATCTTTTGATTTTTTTCAAAACAACATTTTGTGACAAATCGAGCTTTATGTCTTTCTTCAATTTAATTTCTTCGCTATGGAGGATTAAGTAATGACCATACTGAAGAAGATCAAGTATCATAATACTTTTGCAATCTTAAATGTAATTCAATTTAGGATTTCATGACTCTTAAATCATTTCTCATACGATGGGTCCACCATCACTTCTTTGTAGTTTGTAGGTTTGTCTTTAGTCCAAAACAAGTGAATCATAAATATTATTCCGCATCACGGTATAATTAATTATTGAATCCTATTTTATTTAGTAAACCTTAAACTTTTGGATTTGCATGATCATCATCATTAATCTCTCCTTTATAGTGGACCTTTGCTATGGACATATTCCATTGCGCAACTCAGATGAACGGAGGTAAGGTCAATGACCTTTGGTTCAGTTTCACTTCCCTCCATTATTGCAATCGTATTGAGAACTTGGTTCACTAGAGAGAACCAATTTTGCAATACAAATTTTGCTTCTTTGGTTTCATGGAAGATGTTCATAATTACTCGATAATATACAAGGACTTAATTCATCTTAATTTCAAAGTATCAGGTAATTCAAAAATCCATGAATATTAGATCGTTTCTTTATTAAATGACTATTCGCTGTTTTATTTTAGTCATTTACTCTAAATAATATCGATAATTTGCTAAGATATAATTTAGACCATACAATATTTAATAGAATATGATTACAACACCTTTTTTACAACAACATAGTGTTATATTTTCGGTATTGTAATTTGCGAAAACATCTTTTCACAAGTCTTCCATGCGGAAAATTAACTCAAATACTTGTCACTTTGATCCAATCGCAGAGACTCAATTTTCTTGTTAATTAATATCCTCGTTTATTCCAAAATATCTTGAACCCGTCAATTTGTTTTAGATTCATGTTTTTATTTAGTAAATACATATATTCACTTAATTCACAATGAAGATTACAAAATAATGATATCCACTATTTGTTGTAATATAATACATCATTATGCATAGTACTTGACAATTTTGCTTGTATTCCGTTTTACCAGAACATGGAATTTTATTCATTAACCACATACAAGATATTCTCGACTCAAAATCACTTGCGGTTAGCGTCCGTGCCTCGCAACTAATAACCATATATTCTATATCTTAATCTCACAATTAACAACCCTTTATTTTGTATCTTAATCGCATAATGCGGTACACATGGGCATGAAAGCAGTGAAAAGAAGTATGGATTGCAAAAACTGCAAACGGAGGTTGAGCTACATGTACTCTTTTTATTTTCAAAAATTCAGAAATCATAGTTTTAAGTTATAGAAAAACTGAAAAAACAATCCTGGACATAGACAATGATGAAATATACAAACGTGCAAAATCTCAATGTGAAATTCTTTATATTGTAGACTACAAAAAAATAACAAAGTTTGACAGGATTTATAGTTTTGAAATATGCACTATTCACTGTTCTCAGATCCACACATTTATCATTTTTGTGTAGCCTAAATTACTAAGAATTTTACATTGAAATTTTGCATGTTTGTAGATTCTATCATTGGCAACATCCAGGATTGTTTTCAAAATTTTCTAAAACTAAAAAGTATGATTTTCAAATTTTTGAAAATAAGGAGTTGTATGTAGCTCGGTCTCTATTTATCCACTCTGGATTTTTTTTTGATAAAGGGAATATATTAATATGAAGAAGATACCAATTACACCCAGTCTCTGCAACAACGCACCACCCTAATGGCACTACGGATGCACCCAGCCAAAAAACAAGAAAAGAAAACTAAGAAACAAAAGTTCCGCTACAGTATCTTGGACCTAACAACAGCAATACATCCACCGCCAAGATAACACCTGAATTACAGACTCTCCAAAAACGACGCCTCCAAGAAGGGAACAGTGCTCAAACACCGTCGTCGCCCGATCAAAGATCTTAGGTTTTCACCCTGAAGATAGTCCCTGCTCTCAAAACAATGCCTCCACCAAGATCATTGCCAGTCACAACTAATTAAGGCCAGACCTTGGGATTTCACCCTGAAAGGTAGGACTCTGCACTTCACCTGAGTTGTCGCCCCCACTTTCATACCACTGCCGTGAAGCCCGGAACACCAAGCAAGTCCCTCAACAGCGCAGAGACTTGAACCTACCTTAGCTAGTACTCCCCTCCGGTCTTCATGAAATTCTCTTCTTCCGACTTTCATCATGGATCCATAGTCACTTGATGTCAACACAGAAAAAGTGCTTCGCGCCGCTCCCTCCAGAACCAATCGGTCGGAATAAAAACATGGGTACGCACGACCGAATACCTCCGATCCAGCAAACTCCAGGCAAAAGCACTGTTACATTCGCCGGCGAAGCCTTCCGGAACTCAACACTCCGGCCAGATCACGAGTCCAGGTCTCCGGTAGGTCCTCCTCTTCACGCAAGAGAGGCCCTAGGACCGCCGCCCTTATTCAGGTCGAACCCCCACGTCGGCGACCATCCTGGGCTGGCCACTCCAACCCTCTACCGGCGACACCATCGCCGGCTTCCAAGCTCCTCCATCTCGCCGCCGGGACGCGGTGATAGATCAAAAGATCCACCACCACCAACCCAGGCCGATCCTCTCCGGCGAAGAAGAGGGTCACCTCCACCGTCGAACCCAAGGCTGCTGCCTCGGGCGTCCTCGTACCGCGGGAGAAGCCCAAGATCATGGCCCCTCACCGGCGAGAGGCGGAGGGAAAGGCGATGTCCGCCTCCACCAGCCACCACCGCTGGCATGGCGCCGATGGGAGGCGGGGAGGCCGCAGCCCGCAGCTGGATCGTCCCCGGGAGGACCGCCGCCGCCCCTCCATCCTCGTCCGACCGCCGCCGCCCCGGAGGCGGAAG
>NC_061510.1:393737853-393807122 GCF_022539505.1 Lolium rigidum | reverse complement strand
GCGGTGTGGTGGGGTGGGTGTGTGTGGGTGTGGGTGTGTGTGTGTGTGTGTGGGGGGGTGGGTGTGTGTGTGTGGGTGACGCCAGTCAAACAGGAAGAGCCATATGTGTTATGTATAAGATATCCTATAAGTTGCAAGCCTCATGCATAGTATACCAATAGTGCTCGCACCTTGTCCTAATTAGCTTGGATTAACATGGATTATCATTGCATAGCATATGTTTCAACCAAGTGTCACAAAGGGGTACCTCTATGCCGCTCGTACAAAGGTCTAAGGAGAAAGCTCGCATTGGATTTCTTGCTTTTGATTATTCTCAACTTAGACATCCATACCGGGACAACATAGACAACGAGATAATGGACTCCTCTTTAATGCATAAGCATTCAACCACGATTAATATTCTCATAAGAGATTGAGGATTAATTGTCCAAACCGAAACTTCCACCATGAATCATGGCTTTAGTTAGCGGCCCAATGTTCTTATCTAACAGATATGTATACTCAAACCATTTGATCATGAAAATCGCCCTTACTTCGGACAAGACGAACATGCATAGCAACTCACATGATATTCAACAAAGGTAAAAGTTGATGGCGTCCCCAGAAACATGGTTACCGCTCAACAAGCAACTTATTAAGAAATAAGACACATAAGTACATATTCTTCACCACAATAGTTTTTAAGCTATTCTCCCATGAGCTATATATTGCAAAGGTAAAGGAATAGAATTTTTAAAGGTAGCACTCAAGTAATTTACTTTGGAATGGCGGAGAAATACCATGTAGTAGGTAGGTATGGTGGACACAAATTGCATGGTTATTGGCTCAAGGATTTGGATGCACGAGAAGAATTTCTCTCAATACAAGGCTAGGCTAGCAAGGTTGTTTGAAGCAAAATCAAGTATAAAAGGTGCAGCAAAGCTCACATATGAACATATTGTAACTATTATAAGACTTTACATTGTCTCCTTGTTGTTCAAACACCTCAACCAGAAAATATCTAGACTCTAGAGATCAATCATGCAAACCAAATTTTAACAAGCTCTATGTAGTTATTCATTAATGGGTACAAGGTACATGATGCAAGAGCTTAAACATGATCTATATGAGCACAACAACTGCCAAGTATCAAATTATTCAAGACATTATACCATTTACCACATGCGGCATTTTCCGTTTCCAACCATATAACAATGAATGAAGTAGTTCAACTTTCGCAATGAACATTAAAGATAAAGCTAAGAACACATGTGTTCATACGAAACAGCGGAGCGTGTCTCTCTCCCACACAAAGAATGCTAGGATCCAATTTTATTCAAACAAAACCAAAAACAAAAACAAACTGACGCTCCAAGTAAAGCACATAAGATGTGACGGAATAAAAATATAGTTTCACTAGAGGTGACCTGATAAGTTGTCGATAAAGAAGGGATGTCTTGGGCATCCCCAAGCTTAGACGCTTGGGTCTTCTTAAAATATGCAGGGATGAACCACGGGGGCATCCCCAAGCTTAGACTTTTCACTCTTCTTGATCATATTGTATCATCCTCCTCTCTTGACCCTTGAAAACTTCCTCCACACCAAACTCAAAACAAACTCATTAGAGGATCGAGTGCATAATTCATATATTCAGAGGTGACATAATCATTCTTAACACTTCGGACATTGCACAAAGCTACTGAAAGTTAATGGAACAAAGAAATCCATCAAACATAGCAAAACAGGCAATGCAAAATAAAAGGCAGAATCTGTCAAAACAGAACGGATCCGTAAAGACGAATTTTTAAGAGGCACCGGACTTGCTCAGATGAAAATGCCCAAATTGAATGAAAGTTGCGTACATATCCGAGGATCACGCACGTAAATTGGAAGATTTTTATAAATTTTCTACGGAGACTATCTGCTCAAATTCGTGACAACAAGAAATGCTGTTCTGCGCAGTAATCCAAATCTAGTATTGACTTTACTATCAAAGACTTTACTTGGCACAACAATGCAATAAAATAAAGATAAGGAGAGGTTGCTACAGTAATAACAACTTCCAAGACTCAAATATAAAACAAAGTGCAGAAGTAAAATAATAGGTTGTCTCCCATAAGCGCTTTTCTTTAACGCCTTTCAGCTAGGCGCAGAAAGTGTGAATCAAGTAACATCAAGAGATGAAGCATCAACATCATAACTTGTTCTAATAATAGAATCATATGGTAACTTCATTCTCTTTCTAGGGAAGTGTTCCATACCTTTCTTGAGAGGAAATTGATATTTAATATTACCTTCCTTCATATCAATGGTGGCACCAACAGTTCGAAGAAAAGGTCTTCCCAATATAATGGGACAAGATGCATTGCATTCAATATCCAAGACAACAAAATCAACGGGGACAAGGTTATTGTTAACCATAATACGAACATTATCAATCCTCCCCAAAGGTTTCTTTATAGCATTATCAGCAAGATTAACATCCAAATAACAATTTTTCAATGGTGGCAAGTCAAGCATATCATAAATTTTTTTAGGCATAACAGAAATACTTGCACCAAGATCACATAAAAAATTACAATCAAAATCATTGACCCTCATCTTAATGATGGGCTCCCAACCATCTTCTAACTTCCTAGGAATAGAAGTCTCAAGTTTTAGTTTCTCCTCTCTAGCTTTTATGAGAGCATTTGTAATATGTTTTGTAAAGGCCAAATTTATAGCACTAGCATTAGGACTTTTAGCAAGTTTTTGTAAGAACTTTATAACTTCAGAGATGTGACAATCATCAAAATCTAAACCATTATGATCTACAGCAATGGGATCATTATCCCCAATATTTTGAAAAATTTCAGCAGTTTTAGCAGTTTCAGGCAATTTTGCACGCTTTGCACTAGGAGTAGTAACATTGCCAACACCAATTATTTTACCATTGATAGTAGGAGGTGTAGCAACATGTGAATCATTAACATTACTAGTGGTGGTAATAGTCCAAACTTTAGCTACATTATTCTCTTTGGCTAGTTTTTCGTTTTCTTCTCTTTCCCACCTAGCATGCAATTCAGCCATCAATCTAATATTCTCATTAATTCGAACTTGGATGGAATTTTCTGTAGTAACAATTTTATTATCAATGTACTTATTAGGCATAACTTTCAATTTTAAAAGATCGACATCAGAGGCAAGACTATCAACCTTAGAAGCAAGAATATCAATTTTATCAAGCTTTTCCTCAACAGATTTGTTAAAAGTAGTTTGTGTACTAATAAATTCTTTAAGCATGGCTTCAAGACCAGGGGTACACTCCTATTATTGTTGTAATAATTCCCATAAGAATTACCATAACTATTACCATTAGCAGAAGGATATGGCCTATAGTTGTTACAGAATTATTCCTATAAGCATTGTTGTTGAAATTATTATTTTTAATGAAGTTCACATCAACATGTTCTTCTTGGGCAACCAATGAAGCTAAAGGAACATTATTAGGATCAACATTAGATCTACCATTCACAAGCATAGACATAATAGCATCAATCTTATCACTCAAGGAGGAGGTTTCTTCAACAGAATTTACCTTCTTACCTTGTGGAGCTCTTTCACGTGTGCCATTCAGAGTAATTTGTCATCATATCATCAAGAAGCTTTGTTGCCGCCCCCAAAGTGATGGACATAAAGGTACCTCCAGCAGCTGAATCCAATAGGTTCCGCGAAGAAAAATTCAATCATGCATAAAAGGTTTGGATGATCATCCAAGTAGTCAGTCCATGGGTTGGGCAATTATTTACCAAAGATTTCATTCTCTCCCATGCTTGAGCAACATGTTCATTATCTAATTGCTTAAAATTCATTATGCTACTTCTCAAAGATATAACTTTAGCGGGAGGATAATATCTACCAATAAAAGCATCTTTACATTTAGTCCATGAATCAATACTATTTCTAGGCAGAGATAGCAACCAATCTTTAGCTCTTCCTCTTAAGGAGAAAGGAAACAATTTTAATTTTATAATGTCACCATCTACATCCTTATACATTTGCATTTCACATAGTTCAACAAAATTATTAAGATGGGCAGCAGCATCATCAGAACTAACACCAGAAAATTGCTCTCTCATAACAAGATTCAGTAAAGCAGGTTTAATTTCAAAGAATTCTGCTTGTAGTAGCGAGGTGGAGCAATAGGTGTGCATAAGAAATCATTATTATTTGTGCTAGTGAAGTCACACAACTTAGTATTTTCAGGAGTACCCATTTTAGCAGTAGTAAATAAAGCAAACTAAATAAAGTAAATGCAAGTAACTAATTTTTTTGTGTTTTTAATATGGAGAACAAGACAGTAAATAAAGTAAAACTAGCAACTAATTTTTTTGTGTTTTTGATATAGAGAGCAACAAAGCAGTAAATAAAGTAAAACAAAGCAAGACAAAAACAAAGTAAAGAGATTGGATGTGGGAGACTCCCCTTGCAGCGTGTCTTGATCTCCCCGGCAACGGCGCCAGAAATTTGCTTGATGCGTGTAGTTGACACGTCCGTTGGGAACCCCAAGAGGAAGGTGTGATGCGCACAGCAGCAAGTTTCCCTCAGTAAGAAACCAAGGTTTATCGAACCAGTAGGAGTCAAGAAGCACGTTGAAGGTTGATGGCGGCGGAGTGTAGTGCGGCGCAACACCAGGGATTCCGGCGCCAATGTGGAACCTACACAACACAATCAAAGTACTTTGCCCCAACGTAACAGTGAGGTTGTCAATCTCACCGGCTTCTTGTAAACAAAGGATTAAACGTATTGTGTGGAAGATGATGATTGTTTGCGAAGAACAATAAAGAACAATTGCAGTAGATTGTATTTCAGATGTAAAGAATTGGACCGGGGTCCACAGTTCACTAGTGGTGTCTCTCCCATAAGATAAACAGATGTTGGGTGAACAAATTACGGTTGGGCAATTGACAAATAAAGAAGGCATAACAATGCACATACATATATCATGATGAGTACTATGAGATTTAATCGGGGCATTACGACAAAGTACATAGACCGCTATCCAGCATGCATCTATGCCTAAAAAGTCCACCTTCGAGGTTATCATCCGAACCCCTCCGAGTATTAAGTTGCAAACAACAGACAATTGCATTAATTATGGTGCGTAATGTAATCAACACAAATATCCTTAGACAAAGCATCAATGTTTTATCCCTAGTGGCAACAGCACATCCACAACCTTAGAACTTTCTGTCACAGTCCCAGATTTAATGGAGGCATGAACCCACTATCGAGCATAAATACCCCCTCTTGGAGTCACAAGTATCAACTTGGCCAGAGCCTCTACTAGCAACGGAGAGCATGCAAGAACATAAATAACATATATGATAGATTGATAATCAGCTTGACATAGTATTCAATATTCATCGGATCCCAACAAACACAACATGTAGAATTACAAATAGATGATCTTGATCATGAAAGGCAGCTCACAAGATCTAACATGATAGCACAATGAGGAGAAGACAACCATCTAGCTACTGCTATGGACCCATAGTCCAGGGGTGGACTACTCACACATCGATCCGGAGGCGATCATGGCGATGAAGAGACCTCCGGGAGATGATTCCCCTCTCCGGCAGGGTGCCGGAGGCAATCTCCTGAATCCCCCGAGATGGGATTGGCGGCGGCGTATCTGGAAGGTTTTAAGTATCGTGGCTCTCGGTACTGGGGGTTTCGCGACGAAGGCTTTAAGTAGGCAGAAGGGCAGGTCAAGGGGCGTCACGGGGGACCCACACAACAGGGCCGCGCGGCCAGGGCCCAGGCCGCGCCGCCCTGGCGTGTCGTCGCCCCGTGGCCCCACTTCGTTTCCTCTTCGGACTTCGGAAGCTTCGTGGAAAAATAGGCCCACAGGCGTTGATTTCGTCCAATTCCGAGAATATTTCCTTACTAGGATTTGTGAAAACAAAAACAGCGAGAAAACAGACAATCGGCTCTTCGGCATCTCGTCAATAGGTTAGTGCCGGAAAATGCATAATAATGACATATAATGTGTATAAAACATGTGAGTATCATCATAAAAGTAGCATGGAACTAGGGATGGCAATGGGTAACCATGACCCGCGTATCCGCCGGGTAAAAACCCAATAGGAGTACGGGTATGGGACAAAATATTACCCATGGATTTGTAAATGGGAAGATATTATACCCATCGGGTAGAGTGGGTACGGGTATGGGATCATGGAACCCATACCCGCGTACCCATGTACCCATCTAAAATTAACAAGTGGGCCATTGTAATATTCTAAACTACTTAATTTTTCCCTAATCATGCCTTCATGTTGCTAGGCTGAACCTCACGATTTCCGGTCTCACAATCGTTGGTAGGTTAGTGAGGATTAGACCCCTATTTATGATCTCTTCAACTCCTGTCATATATTTTGATCAATTTGATGTGTTGTAAGCGCGAGTATTTTTACCCGCGGGTACCCATTTACCCTGTCGGGTGACGGGTATGGGAAAAACTTGTACCCGTTGATGGGTATGGGTACGGGTAACGGGTAAGATTAAAGGTGACGGGTACGGGTATGAGATAGCTCTACCCGTACCCATACCCTGCGGGTGCCATACCTACATGGAACATAAGAAATTATAGATACGTTTGGGACGTATCAGGGTCTAGGGTTTAGGATTTGGTGTTTAGGGTGTTTAGGATGTGCGTTTAGGGTATAATTAGGGATTAGGGATTAGGGTTTTAGGGTTTAAGGTTTAGGGATCATCGATCGAGTGCACACACACATTATTAGAGGCACCCGCGCCTTTGCGCATAAAGTGCATGCGTATATATATAAGTGTGTTTCTTGGCCACCAACGATATATATATATCGAGAGAGAGAGAGATTGAAATATATATATATATCCCCAAGAATATGTTCAGATATATATTGAAATATATGCACGAATGATGTGTCCAAGGTATGCCATGCGCGCATGCACACTAATTGTACATATATTATGAGGCAACTTAATCAAATGTGTTTTCATTCGAGAGAACTTGTCAAGATTCAAGTTAATTAATTTATCAGCGCTAATTAGTTGGTCGCCTGCTTGATGCGCAATTAAGTGTCGTTGGCCTATATATATATACTAGGAAAATTGCCCGTGCGTTGCTACGGCTAAAAAAATTTATTTATATATATACGAAAATTGAATTAGTCACTTAAATTTGAAAAAGTAATACCTAGAAGTCTGAAAATGAAATGCAACAGTTGTCCGCTAGCTTTTTGTAAACAAAAGTAACAAAAGTTCCATGGATCGAAGGAAGCGGTCATGATGACTGCGCTCAGGAAGCAGTATGAATAGCTGTGGTAATCATACATTACATTTGTCTTTGTCTATTCTTATTTACGAAAAGAAAAGTAATGTCTATTATTTCAGACTACAAGCAACAACAAAAAAGGCAACCCTAATTTTTTTTTTCCTACAGCCTCAAATTCTGCGTGTGAGTACACCTTCATCTCCCTTGTATCAACAATCGTGAGATTGGTGCACTAATTAACACAAAAGAGATGCAGTAATGAAGCTTTGGTTGGAACTCAAAATTTGGAGAGATTAAAAAGGTCATGGAAGCAAGAGATTGGTGAGATGCTAGATAGAACGTTGGCCTTTTCTAGTATATCGATTACTACGGCGTGGGAACTTTCAGGTTCAGCAGGGAGCACGCCATGACAAAGAGATGGGAGGGCGTGACCCGGCACGAGGCTGCCGACGGCCGGACAGAAAGCCACAAGCGCATCTGCGCATGCCGCTCCGACGACAAGCACGAAGCAGCCCACATGTTCGACTACGGCGGGGATCGATCAGGTCATATTAATCGGAAAGGCAGAGGACCACGCTGCCCCATCATGTCTTCCATGCCTTTGCCAATGGGAGGCGGCGGAAGTGTATGATCCCCAGACTCATCGCGGAGGAGGGGGAACTCACTTCCCAGGAAGACATGATGGGGCATGTCTATCAGTTCTATCACGGCCTGATGGGCACGGTAGGGGAGGAGAGGGTCTTCTCCCTGGCACCTAACCTTTGGCCGGACACCCAGAGGATCGGCGCGGAAGAGAACAGGGCTCTTGAGCTCACCTTCACGGCGGAGGAGCTGGACGAGGTCCTGGCTGGTATGAAGCCTGATTCTGCCCCAGGCCCGGACGGCCTTCCGGTGCTCTTCTTTAGGAGGTTCTGGGGAATCCTTAGAGCGCCTATCCTTCAGATGCTCAACGACTTTGTCCTGGGGAGGATTGACGTCGCGCGCCTCAACTATGGAGTTATCTCCCTGATCCCCAAATCCCACGGCGCTGACAACATCAAGCAGTTTAGGCCTATCGCTCTGATCAATGTTATTTTTAAATTCTTCGCTAAAGCCTTTGCTACCCGTCTTGCTCCCATTGCTTCTAGAACCATTGACCGTAGTCAGACGGCTTTCATCAAGGGTCGGAGCCTGCACGAGGGAGTGCTGGCTCTACATGAGATCGCCCATGAACTTAGGGTTAAGAATTTGCCGGGGCTCCTTCTCAAACTAGATTTTGAGAAAGCCTTCGATCGCGTTAGTTGGAGCTTCCTGAGGGAGGTACTCCTCTGCAAGGGTTTTTCACCGATGATTGTTCACCGACTACTTCAGTTGGTCTCGGGAGGACAAACTGCTGTCAATGTTAATGGCGTCATCGGTGAATACTTCCGGAATGCTCGGGGAGTGCGTCAGGGAGACCCTCTTTCCCCGATTCTCTTCGACTTTATGGTGGACTCTCTTGCTGCCATTATTGCGAGAGCTCGCGAATCAGGGCACCTCCAGGGGGTCGTGCCACACCTGATTCCTGGTGGTGTCACCCACCTCCAGTATGCCGACGATACCCTTATCCTGCTTGAACCGTCGGATGTTGCTGTGGCCAACCTTAAGTTCCTGCTACTGTGCTTTGAGAACATGTCAGGACTGAAGATCAACTTCAATAAGAGCGAGGTGGTAGTCACAGGGGTCACTGACCAAGAGCGCCAGAAGTTTGCGGATGCCCTGAACTGCAAGCTTGGGAGCTTGCCTTTCAAATATCTGGGCCTACCCGTCAGTGACAAACCCCTCTCGGTGGCGGACTGGAATTTCCTCACTGACAAGGTTGGTCACAGGGTCGAGCCTTGGCAAGGGCTTTTTCTCGCCTCTGCGGGGAGACTTGAGCTAACCAACTCCTGCCTCTCCAGCTTGCCGTTGTTTGCTATGGGACTATACCTGTTGCACGACGCTACTCATGGGACCATGGACAGACACCGATCCCGCTTCTTTTGGGAGGGAGCGGGCCACAAGCGCAAATACCATATGGTTAATTGGGCCACGGTGTGCAAGCCGAAGGCGTTTGGAGGATTGGGAATCCTTAACACTAAACTCATGAATATCGCGCTTATGCTCAATTGGATCTGGAAGATCTATCAGAACAGCGAGGGGCTGTGGGCTGACCTGCTAAGGGCCAAATACCTGGGAGATCACGACTTGTTCTCTCCAGCCGTGCCGACTAAGGGCTCGCAGTTCTGGAATGCCATTCAGAAGATCAAATGGTATTTCAAATTGGGGGCCAAGCACAAGGTCCGGAACGGGAAACGCACCTACTTCTGGCTAGACTGGTGGACGGGCACGGGGCCCCTGCGTCTGACCTTTCCCCGCCTCTTTGCTTGTTGCGATAACCACTTTGCCACTGTTGAAGGGGTGCGTGACAATGAAGGGTGGCACATCCGGTTTAGACGCTCCTTCGGTCTCGCGGAGATGGTGGAATGGGACAACCTTTGTAGAATCTTTGATCTTACCCCCATGTCTCCGGGCGAGGACGAGGTCCGCTGGTCGCTGGATCCTTCCGGAGATTACTCCACCAACTCCATGTACTCGTAAGCTTTCTCGGGCGGGGCCATAACCCACTTCAAAGAGGTTTGGCGCACCAAGGTTCCGCCTAAGATTCGGGTCTTTCTTTGGCAGCTGATTAGGGGTAGGTTGCCAGCTGGGGACCAGCTGGTCAAGAGGCGGGGGCCCTCTGACGGTAGTTGTGCCCTATGCGGTGGCTGGGAGACTTGCGATCACATCTTCTTTGAATGCCATCTAGCGAGATTCATGTGGGCAGGAATTAGGGAACTTCTGCACTGCTCTTGGAACCCGACAGGGGTCGCGGATTTCATTGCCATTGTCAATGGCCTTACGGGTCGTCTCCGTAGGATAGCTTGGTTCACCTTTGCGGCCCAATCCTGGGCCCTCTGGAACATCCGCAATAAGCTAGCTATAGAGGGATCCTTGATCAACAACCCGTCTGATGCTATCTTCAAAATGTCTATCTATATGCAGTCTTGGAGGGTTCTGGTCAGACCGAGGGACCTGCCGCTTCTGGACGCGGCGCTGGACGAGGTTAGGAGGCTTCAGCGACGACTTCGCGATGAAGACGGAGGATGATCCGCACCTGTGCACCTGTGCCAGCATCATGTTTCAGCACGTGGAGCTGTAGCACTTTGTAGGCTTTTCCGTTTCTGTTTGGGCACTTGTGGTACTGGAGTCGCTATGTTTAAGGCATCAGACTAGCTGTTCGTGTGTGAGTTTGTATCGCTACTATTGTTGCTTCGTGTGCTTTATTTATAAAGCAGGGCCAAGGGCCTTCCCTTTAAAAACCACGCTGCGCCTACTGCCCTTCATGGCCTCCTCGCCGGCTGCCTGGGCGGCACTCTCCAAGGACGGCCGGCCAGCCGAACGCCGTGGCCCTCTTTGGCGACATGCTCGCCCATTGCGTTGACCCCTACAGGTCATCATCTTTTGTATTTTGTCGCTCAAAGCGGGCGGAGAATTCAGACGATTTAAGGCGCGGCGGATCTTGCTCCGGTCCGCCAGTCCGGCGTCGTCATCGATTGAAAAAGCAGGGCGACAGAGGCGACCTCACGGTTGTATGGAGGCAGTACTGCGAGATCCAAAACGTAGATTGAAAAAATAGAGCGACGCAGGTAGACCTCACTTATCGAGACACGATTGGAAAGCTCGATTTCGAGCGTACTCCGGCTCGATTTCGCGCAATCGATTTCGTGGGATTTGTTTCCAGATTTCACATTTTCTGCGGGAATCGCACGCTCAGGATAGAATCTATATAACGGTTTTTCTTTGGGTCGGGATCGATCGGGTTTTGATTTGAGGCAGGGTTACTTGCGATGGCAATGTAATAAATACTTATTTGGTGGGAGGGCATGTAGAGGAAGGGATGGCGTGCAGCCATGACTCCATGAGAAAGGAGTTTGGATTGAACTTGGACGCGGTCTCTGGAAACACAAACAGGTGGCCAGGTACGAAACACCAAAACACTTTAGACGATGAAGCGTATTATTAGGTAATAGAATAGATTATAGATTATGTTGGGCCTAGAAATAACATGTTTTGGCCCGTTTGTGACACCAGGCGGTCACCTATTCAGATTTAATAGTAAAGATGTAGGGTTTAATTAGGGTTTAGGGTTTAGGGTTAGCTAGCTAGGGTTTTAGGGTTAGGGTTAGGGTTAATTAGGGTTTAGGGTCTAGGGTTTAGGGTTTAGGGTTTGGGGTTTAGTGTTTAGGGTTTAGGGTCTAGGGTTAGGGTTTAGTGTTTAGGGTTTAGGGTGTAGTGTTTAGGGTCTAGGGTTTAGGGTTTAGTGTTTAGGGTGTTTAGGGTGTACGTTTAGGGTATAATTAGGGATTAGGGATTAGGGTTTTAGAGTTAAGATTTAGGGATCATCGATCGAGTGCACACACACATTATTAGAGGCACCCGCGCCTTTGCGCATAAAGTGCATGCGTATATATATAAGTGTGTTTCTTGGCCACCAACGATATATAGATTGAGAGAGAGAGATTGAAATATATATATATATCCCCAAGAATATGTTCAAATATATATTGAAATATATGCACGAATGATATGTGCAAGGTATGCCATGCGCGCATGCGCACTAATTGTATATATATTATGAGGCAACTTAATCAAATGTGTTTTCATTCGAGAGAACTTGTCAAGATTCAAGTTAATTAATTTATCAGCGCTAATTAGTTGGTCGCCTGCTTGATGCGCAATTAAGTGTCGTTGGCCTATATATATATGTAGGGTTTAATTAGGGTTTAGGGTTAGCTAGCTAGGGTTTTAGGGTTAGGGTTAGGGTTAATTAGGGTTTAGGGTCTAGGGTTTAGGGTTTAGGGTTTGGGGTTTAGTGTTTAGGGTTTAGGGTCTAGGGTTTAGTACATGTTTAGGATTTAGGGTTTAGGGTGTAGTGTTTAGGGTTTAGGGTCTAGGGTTTAGGGTTTAGTGTTTAGGGTGTTTAGGGTGTACGTTTAGGGTATAATTAGGGATTAGGGTTTTAGGGTTTAAGGTTTAGGGATCATCGATCGAGTGCACACACACATTATTAGAGGCACCCGCGCCTTTGCGCATAAAGTGCAAATATATAAGTGTGTTTCTTGGCCACCAACGATATGTAGATCTAGAGAGAGATTGAAATATATTTAGGGTTTAGGGTTTAGGGTTTAGAGTTTAGGGTTAGGGTTTAGGGTTTAGGGTTTAGTGTTTAGGGTTTAGGGTGTAGTGTTTAGGGTTTAGGGTCTAGGGTTTAGGGTTTAGTATTTAGGGTGTACGTTTAGGGTATAATTAGGGATCAGGGATTAGGGTTTTAGGGTTTAAGGTTTAGGGATCATCGATCGAGTGCACACACACATTATTAGAGGCACCCGTGCCTTTGCGCATAAAGTGCATGCGTATATATATAAGTGTGTATCTTGGCCACCAACGATATATAGGTCGAGAGATAGAGATTGAAATATATATATATCTCCAAGAATATGTTCAAATATATATTGAAATATATGCACGAATGATATGCAAGGTATGCCATGCGCACATGCACACTAATTATATATATTATGAGACCACTTAATCAAATGTGTTTTCATTCGAAATCGAGAACTTGTCAAAAATCAAGTTAATTAATTTATCAGCGCTAATTAGTTGGTCGCCTGCTTGATGCGCAATTAAGTGTCATTGGCCTATATATGTAGGGTTTAATTAGGGTTTAGGGTTAGCTAGGGGTTAGGGTTAGGGTTAGGGTTTAGGGTTTAGGGTTTAGTGTTTAGGTTTTAGGGTTTAGAGTTTAGTGTTTAGGGTTTAGGGTTTAGGGTCTAGGGTTTAGGATTTAGTGTTTATGGTGTTTAGGGTGTGTGTTTAGGGTTTAATTAGGGATTAGGGATTAGGGTTTTAGGGTTTAAGGTTTAGGGATCATCGATCGAGTGCACACACACATTATTAGAGGCACCCGCGCCTTTGCGCATAAAGTGAATGCGTATATAAGTGTGTTTTTTGGCCACCAACGATATATATATAGATCGAGAGAGAGAGATTGAAATATATATATATCCCCAAGAATATGTTCAGATATATATTGAAATATATGCACGAATGATATGTGCAAGGTATGCCATGCGCGCATGCACACTAATTGTATATATATTATGAGGCAACTTAATCAAATGTGTTTTCATTCGAGAGAACTTGTCAAGATTCAAGTTAATTAATTTATCAGCGCCAATTAGTTGGTCGCCTGTTTGATGCGCAATTAAGTGTCGTTGGCCTATATATATATGTAGGGTTTAATTAGGGTTTAGGGTTTAGGGTTAGCTAGCTAGGGTTTTAGGGTTATGGTTAGGGTTAATTAGGGTTTAGGGTCTAGGGTTTAGGGTTTGGGGTTTAGGGTTTAGGGTTTAGGGTCTAGGGTTAGGGTTTAGGGTTTAGTGTTTAGGGTTAGGATGTAGTGTTTAGGGTTTAGGGTCTAGGGTTTAGGGTTTAGTGTTTGGGGTGTTTAGGGTGTACGTTTAGGGTATAATTAGGGATTAGGGATTAGGGTTTTAGGGTTTAAGGTTTAGGGATCATCGATCGAGTGCACACACACATTATTAGAGGCACCCGCGTCTTTGCGCATAAAGTGCATGCGTATATATATAAGTGTGTTTCTTGGCCACCAACGATATATAGATCTAGAGAGAGATTGAAATATATTTAGGGTTTATGGTTTAGGGTTTAGGGTTTAGGGTCTAGGTTTAGGGTTTAGGGTTTAGTGTTTAGGGTTTAGGGTTTAGGGAGTAGTGTTTAGGGTTTAGTGTTTAGGGTGTTTAGGGTGTACATTTAGGGTATAATTAGGGATTAGGGATTAGGGTTTTAGGGTTTAAGGTTTAGGGATCATCGATCGAGTGCACACACACATTATTAGAGGCACCCGCGCCTTTGCGCATAATGTGCATGCGTATATATATAAGTGTGTTTCTTGGCCACCAACGATATATAGATCGAGAGAGAGAGATTTAAATATATATATCCCCAAGAATATGTTCAAATATATATTGAAATATATGCACGAATGATATGCAAGGTATGCCATGCGCGCATGCACACTAATTATATATATATTATGAGACAACTTAATCAAATGTGTTTTCATTCGAGATCGAGAACTTGTCAAAATTCAAGTTAATTAATTTATCAGCGCTAATTAGTTGGTCGCCTGCTTGATGCGCAATTAAGTGTCGTTGGCCTATATATGTAGGGTTTAATTATGGTTAGGGTTAGGGTTAGGGTTAATTAGGGTATAGGGTCTAGGGTTTAGGGTTTAGTATTTAGGGTTTAGGGTTTAGTGTTTAGGTTTTAGGTTTTAGGGTTTAGTGTTTAGGGTTTAGGGTTTAGTGTTTAGGGTTTAGTGTTTAGGGTTTAGGGTTTAGTGTTTAGGGTGTTTAGGGATTAGGGATTAGGGTTTTAGGGTTTTATGGTTTAAGGTTTAGGGATCATCGATCGAGTGCGCACACACATTATTAGAGGCACCCGCGCCTTTGCGCATAAAGTGCATGCATATATATATAAGTGTGTTTCTTGGCCACCAATGATATATAGATCGAGAGATAGAGATTGAAATCCCAAGAATATGTTCAAATATACGCACACACATGAATTATTAGAGGCACCAGCGCCTTTGCGCATAAAGTGCATGCATATGTGTGTTGTTCTGGCCACCAACGATAGATCGAGAGAGAGAGAGATAGATTGAAATCCCCAAGAATTAGAGTACCCCCTTGCATAAGTGTTGGCCATCTATATATAATATGAATCCCAATAATGTTCATACATGATAGGGCATATGTGTGAAGCAAATTTTTTCGAGAACTTGTAAAGATTCAAATTTATCAGTGCTAATGGAAACTAGTGCACATTAGAGGACCCCCTTGCACACGTGTTGGCCATCTATGTATAGTTTGACTCCCAATAATGTTCATACATGATAGGCTATATGTGAATCAATTTTTTCTTCCAAGAACTTGTCAAGATTCAAATTTATCGGTGCTAATGGAAACTAGTGCGCACTAGACGAGCCCCTTGCGCAAGTGCTGGCCATTACATATAGTTTAAATCTCAAGAATGTTCATACTTGATAGGCCATATGTGCAAAGGAATTTTTTTCCCGTGAACTTGTCAAAATTCAAGTTTATCGGTGCAAATGGAAACTAGTCCAAAAAATTACATAGAGATACAAAAGAACTAGACAATAACTAATAGGACCTGCAACTTTACAAAAAGGACCCCAAAACATATAGAAGAAAACCAATCGAGTCCTTCTGGACCGCACATCAGATCTCTGCTCCGCATCCTTTCCAGGAACTCCGTCACCGGGGACGCACCACTTGGGACGGTGTCGCCGGTAGTCGCCAGGACGAAGGAGAAGAAGGGCCTCATCAACGGCATATTGGCTCTGAGAAGGGCCGCTGAAAGGACAAGATGTTCACGGGCAAGACGGATGACGCCGCCGTATGCCCCGAGCTTGTGAACGTTAGCAGCTTGACTTCCACATTGGCCAGATCTGAAGCACTAACCAAAGCAAGCCTCACCGTTAGCGCCATCACCTTGATGGCACCAGATCGGGGTTTGGCCGGCAAGATCCGCCAGATCTGATCCGCCAGATTCACCATAGGCCGGATCCGAAGCCGATGACGAGATCCCCGACTCCATTGCGCCATTCTGCTCATGGGAAACACTGGATCTAAGCTTACAACAACACTAACTCCCTCGGATCCAAATTAGCTGACTCAACTTTGCTTATCTAAATATGGATGTATCCACACATATTTTACTCTAGATACATACACGTCTAAGGAAAGTTGAATCAATTAATTTAGTTCGGAGGGTGTACGATATACAGAGAGAAGTCGGCCTCGTCTCCGGCCGGCGAGGCCGCCGGAGAGAAGGGGGAGAGGAGCCGGGGGAGTGGGAGAGACTCGAGAGAGAAAGAGAAGAGGAAGAAATGAGAGCTCCCTGGGAAGAACATTATTTTTGTCGTTCTGCTCGTAGCTTGAAACTGAAAATTTCGGTCGCGCGCCAAATCATCCCGCCGCATCCATTCGAAAATCCCGTGACCAGTTTTACCCTTTTAACCCTGGTCCGGAAGCTACAACCCACCGACCATGGAGGGCTCATTCGGTAACAATGAAATATCTTGCCTAGATCCCGAACCCTCCCCACAGGCCCACACCCACCCACCTGATCCGCTCCCCCGCCGCCCTCGCCACCGACGGATCTGCTTCACCGCTGACCTCACCACCGACGGATCTGCTTCACCGCCGACCTCACCACCGACGGATCTGCTTCACCGCCGATGGATCTGCTTCACCGTCGACCTCATCCACACCGTAGCAATCAACGCCTTTCCTGTCGACGCACCGGATCCTCTCCAACGGAACCGGGTCTACTTAACCGCGCCCCCCCTCCACAGAAGCCGATCTATTCCACCGACTACCTCGGCGTAGCGGCTGTATCAACTTCACCGAATCCCTTGCCAGCCAACCATATCTGCTTCACTAACGCCCGCTTCTACTGAAACAGGGTCGACTCATCGTCTCCCGCGTTCGCCGCCGCTGGAATGCAAGTTGCCGCCCCCGTCCACCCCGCCGCAGCTTGGTTAGTACGCTGGCCCGTTAGATCGCGGTGTTTCTTTAGCCATGTTTTGTGTAGTTATTTGCAGATCTCATATGCCATTAACTTTGTGTTATCACCAGAATTTGACCGGATCAGAGGTGGGCCGCGATTGGAGATGGGGCTTGAAGAATATATATAGAAGAAATACATGAATCGGCCTTGTGTACCAAGTTTGGGCTAATTGCCCGTGTATCTGTACCATAGTAGGATACGTGTTGGTTAGAAGTTAGAGTTTAACCCGTGCACGGTTAGGTGCACGTCTGAATTAGAAAGTCCCCCGGACTATAAATATGTATCTAGGGTTTATGAAATAAACAACAACCAACGTTCAACACAAACCAATCTCGGCGCATCGCCAACTCCCCCGTCTCGAGGGTTTCTTCCGGGTAAGCACCATGCTGCCTAGATCGCATCTTGCGATCTAGGCAGCACACGTTTATTCGTCGTCCATGCGTTGCTCGTCATCGAAGCCTTTTTGATGGCGAGCAACGTAGTTATCATAGATGTCTTAGGGTTAGCATTGTTCTTCGTATCATATGCTATCGCCGTGCAACCCTTAGGCATCTAGCCACCCTTACGCCTATCACGGGTGTAAGGGCGGCACCCCGCTTGATCATTGTTTAGTAGATCCGATCCGTTATGATTGCTCCTTGTTCTTCAAGGATTAGTTTAATATCTGCATTGTTAGGCCTTACAAACGGGTCGAAGGATCCAGGTGGCGCGTAGGGTGTAGTTTGCTAGCCCTAGACAGGATGTTCCGAGGATCAACCTCGTGTTGGTTTTTAGGCCTTGTCTAGGGACGGTTTACGATCACCGTGCGTGGCCGCGAGGCTCGATCACGAGTAGGATGTTCCGATTATGCGGTGAAAACCCCAAATCGTAGTAGATCGCTTTAGCTTTATCTTGATCAAGCAGGACCACCATCTGATCGTACACCTCGTACGTATCATGGGTGGATCGGCTCTTTGAGCCGATTCACGAGACAACCCGAGAGCCGATCGAGGCTCGTATTTAACGTTTACGTGTATGCCATGCAGGAAACTAAGCGAGGCATCATCCAACACCTTCCCGACCAGGTATAGGTCAGGTGGCACGCCCTTGCATCAGCATCGGACGTGTGTGCGAAGGCTTTGCGGGCCATCGCTCGGAGGGACCGGGGCCAGCCGCGGTCTCGGGAGATTCCCGGCTCTACGGTGTTGCCCGTCGCTGCCCGCCGGTGGGTTTCTGACCGCAACACATTCTGGCACGCCCGGTGGGACCATCTTCGACATCCACCGCATCGCCATCTACATCCGAGATGGCGGAAGGCACTCCGGTCAAGTACGAGGATCTGACTGAGGAGCTCAAGAAGAAGCATGACGAGATTAAGGCAGTCCTCGAAGCCGACCTCATCGGCTCTTTTCACAGAACCCGCTCCCATGGCATCAAGTGGAAAGGGTTCTCACCTGAAGGCGCGCTCGATGGAGTGGACCTGTCCTCCCCGTCAGAAGAGCGCACCAGGTCGCTGCGTCAGGAGATCAACTTCATGGTGGCTCATTCGCTGCACCGCCATTCTGAGAGCGCGGTGAACACTTTAGAGCGTGTCGCTCTGCGTGTGATCCAGGAAAACATGAGCCATCAGTATTCTCCGTCAGGACCAGCTCTGGGGATTCACCGTGGAGAAAGGCTACTCCAGTCCCGTCAACCGCTGCCGTTCGCATTGGCAGCACCAGAAGTGCCGATTTCACCGGCATCCGCCGTTAACATGGTGGAGCGCACTTACCCTGGAGGGTGCCAGCCAAGATTCTCGTTCGACATCAACATGATAGGGCTCGGACACCACCCTGGTAAGGACAGAGACGAGGGCAGCTGCTCTCACAGCGAAGACAAGGAAGAAGCTGTTCCACGCGACCGGCTCCGACACTATGTATGGGCAAACGCGGCAATGCCGATCCGTGGGATCGGCCCCAAAGATCTTTTTTTTTTTTTTTTTTTTTTTTGGAAAAAGGGCGCGGAGGGCGCCAAACATATATTCAGCTCAAGTGCAGAGTACAGCTTGTATTACATAGTCCTGCCAGGATACATTTTGTAGAATAGAGATTGCATGACAGGAGGGTGAAGAATGAGCTGAACAAACACATCTAAATATAGGTTCATCTAGGGATTGCCTAAGAACCTGATGAGCACAGTTATGGGCGACACCATTTAGATCTCTTTTGATGTGAAACACCTGCGAATTTGTCTTCAACATGGAGTTGAGGATCTCCGCAAACGTTTCCCTTACATTCCAATGCAGTTGAGGGTTATCCAGTTTCCTACTCGCCATCGCTTTCGCAAGGATCTGGTTGTCCGTCAGTAGAGTTGGGCTATTTATGTTGAGTAATTCAGCTAGCTTTGTTGCGAGGAGCATTGCATCAGCTTCAGCTTGGAGAACAGAAGTTGCTTGTGGCGTTGAAGCTTGTACCATGACATTGAAGTTCTGGCTGTTCTCCATGTACTGCAGAAATACACCAATTCCTGTTGCTCCTACACCTCCAGGGATTTTCTTGCATTTCCAAGAAGCATCTGAATAGACCTTGGCACCTGCAATGACTAGATCGGACTGGAGTGTTACTCCTTGAACAGGGATGGCTGATATCCCCGTTGGGATTTGGGACTTTGGTTGTACCTGCAAGAGAGGATCAGAAGCAACAACAAGTTCCAAATTGTTCAGAATAGCTTGTGCATTCAGATTTATTTGATACGGTTCTCCTTTTTTTCTGCCAAAGAGGCAATCATTTCTAGACTTCCATAAGCACCACATAAAGGTGAAAATGTTTTGAAGAGAAGCATAAGGATGATTGATATTCAGCAAATTCATTATAATATGCGTTAAAGAGCTGTTATTTTGTATGACTTGATCAGATCGAATAAACCAGGGAGAGATAAACCAAGCTGCTTTTGCAAAATGGCAAGTAAAAAAGAGATGAATATCGTCCTCCTCCAGACCACACCTGCAACAAAGTTTGCTAATGTGTTTTGAGTACTTACCAGCCCTGGCTCCAGTAGGAAGGGCTCTTCGAAGAAAACGCCAAGCAAAAGCTTGAATCCTTGGCAAGATTGTTTTGTTCTTCCAAACCTGATTTAGAAGTTGTGTTGTTGCCTGCAAAACCTGCCTTGGCCTTGGCTCTCCCTGTTCCTGTAATCTCTGCAAGCATGCATAGTACGAAGTTTTTGAATTGCACTTTCCATTCGGGGTTAGCGTCCAGCATAGAATGTCCTGCTCCTGAGAATTAATAATGGGTGTTTGCTTAATAATTTGAGCTGTAGGTTGTTGGAACAGAGAGTCAATAAGCTGCACATTCCAAGCTTTCCGATTAGGAGTCCAAAGATCCTTGACAAGCGCCGGATAGACAAAGTCTGGCTGTTGAATTATGAGATCATTATAAATATTTTCCCATGATTGGAACCAAGGAGAACTCCATAAAGAGATATTTCCTTGAGTGATTTGATAGAAGGAATGGGCTTTGAGGAGAGGTAGAATTTTCAAAACAGAGGTCCAGAAGGCTGATTTAGGTACATTGGTCTTTGGACGCCAAATTGAGCTATCATAAAAATATTTTGCCTTTAGAACCCTATGAAGGAAATCATCTGGTTTTTGAGCTATTCGCCAAGCAGCCGTGAGAATAAGACTCTGGTTAACAGCCTGAAAATTTCGGATACCTAGGCCACCTTCTCTTTTCGGAGTGCATATGTCCTTCCAAGCTTTCAAACAAAGAGCTCGACTCGTGTTCTCCTCTCTAACTCCCGTCCACCAGAAAGTCCGGATAATAGCAGTAAGCTTGGATAAGAATTTTTTTGAAAACAGAATGTTTGACATGTAGTATAAAGGAATTGAGGCAAAGACAGATTTAATGAGCTCAAGTCTTGCTGCATGTGAGAGTTTATCTGCTTTATAAGTGCTGAGCTTAGATTTAAACTTATCTAGCACAAAGTTGTAGGCAGAAGCTCTATCTTTTGCTGGAAGAATAAGAGGATGCCCAAGGTGGACAAAAGAAGAGTCTATTTCCGGAACTGGGAAGATGTTCTTTATGGCTGCAGCTGTGGTGGGATCAACATGTTTACTAAAAATAATCCCAGATTTGGACCAGTTTGGAGTTTGACCTGATTGAGTGCAAAAGGAATGGAGAACACTACTCATTGTAGTTGCTTCATGCGTATTTGCCCGTCCACATATCAGCAGGTCATCAGCAAATAACATCGAATGAATTGGAGGGCAATTATGACCAAGAATAATACCTTGGAGGGAGCTGTCGGACATGGCTTCTTGCAGACCTATGGAAAGCTCATTGATTGCCATGACAAAAAGAGTGGGAGAGAGGGGGCATCCCTGTCTGATTCCTCTGCTGCTACGAAACTTTGCAAACGGTTGGCCATTAATAACGACAGAAAAGATTGGTGAGGAAATACAAGCATGCACTAAGTTTATGAAATGTTCGTGTAACCCTTTACGTGCAAGTGCCGCGACAACATGATTCCATTCTAAGCGATCAAAAGCCTTAGCAAGATCAATTTTAAGCATAAAGGCTTGGTCTTTCCAGGAGCTGAGAGTGAAGGAGTGGGTAATTTCTTGAGCAATTATAATGTTGTTAGTAATACGCCTACCTTCAATGAAAGCTTGTTGAGAATGGTGAATATAGTCCGGCAAGAGAGGCTTAAGTCTATTAGCTAAAGATTTAGCAATAAGCTTATAAACAACATTGCAAAGACTGATTGGTCTATAATCAGCCGGAACAAGAGGCACAAGCTTTTTTGGAATTAAAGCAATATGGGTGTCATTGATATGTGCAGGAAGAATACCAGAGTCAAAGAAGGATTTTACCAGCATGCAGACGTCATCTCCAATCCAACTCCAAGTAGCCAAGTAAAATTCCACATTGAACCCATCCGGTCCTGGAGATGCATTCCTTTTCATTTCCTTGAGTGTTTCCCATAGCTCTTGTTTATCAGGAATAGTGTACGTGTAATCTTGAGATTGATGGGGGAGTTGCGTTCCCGCAAATGGCCTGCCAATGTTAGTATTTGAAGAGGTAAAGATATGCCTAAAATATGCCACAAAAGTATTGCTAATTTGATCGGGCATGTACTGAAGGATATCATTTTCGTCTTTGACAGAGACAATTGTGTTTCTTCTTCTACGCTTGATGATTGCTTTGTGGAAGTATGAGGTGTTCCGGTCACCATCCTTGATCCATTGTTTTTTCGCTCGCTGCATATAATAATCAGTAAGCTTTGTCATGCTTTGTTCATATTTATTCACCAACGAGGCTTCAAGGGCATGATCCTGGCTTTGCACTGGCTGTAATTGAACCTGTTTAATCTGTTCTTCTAGAGCATTGAGGTCTTCTTGAAGCGGTTTCTTTTTTCTGCACCAAATTTTTAGAGCTCCTGCAAGGCGATTAGTTCTAACCGAGAAAGACTTATTAATGGTTTTTTTCCAAACTGTTTTAGCATGCATTTGAAAATCTTGCTCTTTAAGCCACCAGTTTTCGAATTTAAAAGAGTGTTTTATTCTACGAACTGGCCCTTCAGTAGATAACAAAATAGGAGCATGGTCGCTGAGACTATGAATGAGAGGCATATTGTACACATTAGCGATGGGATAAGCAGCACACCACTCAGCATTAACAAGACAACGATCAAGCCTTTCGTAGATAGGGTTCGAGGAGAAACGCTTATTAGTCCAAGTGTAGGCAGGCCCACTAAAACCCAAATCAAAGAGACCACAATTTTTAACCAAAGCTCGAAAAGTATTCATACGGGATCGATCAACATTCGAGGAGTTTTTATCCATATCATACAACAACTCATTCATGTCCCCTATACAAAGCATAGGCAAATTAGAGTTATTGTGCACAAAAGTGGCTACCTGATCCCAAATCTGATTAGTGTTACGATGATAAGGATCACCATAGATACACACAAGCCCAAAATGCTGATTATTGGACCTATTTACACACGTAGCTAAGATAACATTAAAGTTAGCGCTATGAACAGAAACTTGGAGGTCATGAGTCCACATCAACCAAAGACCACCTGAACGTCTCCTAGAGGGAACCACAAAGCTATCATACATGCTAAATCTAGCAACAAGATCTGCACAATTCACTTTAGAGGATTTGATTTCAGAGACAAATATCACCTGAGCTTTTGTTGAGTGTATCATTTTGGCAAGATGACACATTTTAGGACTGCCGAGGTTCTTGCCCATACCTTGGCAGTTCCATCCTAAGGCCTTCATAGCGCCCGTGGCGCCTTAAAGGCTGGCGCCATTGCCTCATTGTCCAATTCCATGTCGAAAGGAGTTTCGTGGTGATCTCCAGCCCAATAGTTTTGATGAACATCTCCTTCCTTAGGCCTGCGACTAGGCCTGCCTTCTGCATCGTCATGACCATGTGCTATTCCAACATCTTCTCCTCCTGTAATTCCTCTTGTTCTTCCTTGTGTTTCTTGTCTGGTTCCAAAACAATTTGTACCAGCCGTGGCATCAAAAATGCGACGTGCAGCAGCGTTGAAGTAGGCTCTGATATTGTTGTCGGCGAGTATCCATAGGACGCCTGCTCTGTATTTCCGGATGCACGGCGACTCAAACTGCCTCATGGGGGCATCCGGCGACAGGAAGTGCCGCAACACCCACTCCACTAGCGAGTCGTTGGCCTGCGGCCACTGCAAGTCCACGTGCCCAGGGGCGGCAAGGGCGAGGCGAAGCTCGTAGCAGTACCCCTGCAACACGTTCGCGATCTGGTGGGAGAGAGGCTTGATGAGAGGCAGAACAGAAATTTCTATCCCGATGTTGCGGAGATTATTCCGGGAAGGAGACGGGATCCAAGGGATAAACTGGTTTTGATTTTCTATCGCCAGATCTGGGGGATGTGGTTGGAGAAGCTGATTAGAGAATAGAAGATTAGCAAGGAGATTGTTGGGGATTTCTTCAGGATTGATGTAGAGAAGATTGAGGGAGAGATCATTGGGGATTTCTTCACGAATCACGCAGGAAGAGTGTGGAATGAGGAGGAAGAGGATAGCACGGCATTTCGCCAGTCGCCACATGGGCAAAGTCCACTCGGGTATTCTCAAAATGTCAGGGTCCCCAAAGATCTATGAAGAAACATCGCCAGACCTTCATGGACCAACTAACATGGAGGCCGATTCCAGAAATCAGCCAAAATTATCCTCACCATGCATTCGGCCTGGGGTCAACGTCGATCTAATGGGCAATGGGTTTGCGTCGGCTGATGCACTGGAAGAAATCCATATTGTTCCTAACAAAGCCGACGTTCACATCGTAGTGCCTTGGCTAACCATAGAGCCGATATCGGCGGCTACACGCGGCGAATCGGCTCGGGGGGGCACCTAGTCAGATGAACATGCGCGACACCGATCCATGTGCGGAGAAATATTGGTGGCCGATAGGGAAATCGGCCTATCGGCCGGTAAAAAAAAATCGGTGCATGCAACTAGAGCCGATGCTCAGACATTGACTTCAGAATGTTAAGAAAGCCGATGCACGGCCATCAACTTTAGACAAGTTCAGTGAAACATACATCAGTTTACACAAAGGCCCTACTGAAGAAAAGCGTTAAGGGCGTGAAGAGCATCGGCACGGATCCGATCCACCTCGGCGATCTCGGCCTCGTCGTCCTCGTCT
Source organism: Lolium rigidum (assembly GCF_022539505.1). Taxonomy (NCBI): domain Eukaryota; kingdom Viridiplantae; phylum Streptophyta; class Magnoliopsida; order Poales; family Poaceae; genus Lolium; species Lolium rigidum. The sequence continues at coordinate 393,782,475 of NC_061510.1, read as the reverse complement.
CTCCCCATCACCAGCTGACTGCCCAGGGCACGAATTTCAGCCAGATCGGTCTTCAGATCGGCTGTGAGACCTTGTGCTTCCTCTTGAGAGCGAGCAATGAGGGTTTCCTTGTCTTGGATAAGTTGTTTGGTCTCCCTGACCCTCTTTTCAAGGTCCTCCAGTTCCTTGCGCAAGGTCTCGAGTTCGACACTATGGGTAGAAGTGGCGGTCTTGGCGTCTAAAGCTGCTTTCTTCTCGTTGAGCCGTTGACATTTATCTGCGATATCGGCTCTCAACGGGAGCTAGGCGCGGCGAAGAGTAATTCTTTGACGAGCCGACTGCACCCTTGACCTGAAAGCCGACAAAGTCACAGCCGGCCAAAGCTTAACCTGCAGCGTCACTGGGAGACGGGGTTGGATGTCTTCGAGGATGCCCTTGATTGCCTCGGGGTTCTCGACCAGGGTTTCGACCGGGGAGGAGAGCAAAACCTTGAGACGCTGGAGCGGGCCATGGACCGCGCTAGGGTTTGGTTCTTCACCTGCTTTGGAAGTAGCTGGCTCGATGGAGTCGGGATCGAACGTCAGCAAGCTTGAAGGGTCACAGCCCTGACAGACGAACAAGAGCTGCATGAGCATAGGGCAAAGGAAAAGGGTAGGCCCGAGAGAGTGGAGCTTACCTCTCCCAAGAAAGGAAGGGCAGCCGATGTTGTGACAATCGGCTTTGCGGTAGTCTGGGCCAGGTTAGCAACTTGGTCAGCCACGCTCGGCGAGTTGGATAGGCCGAGTGTAGCAGATGGCATCGGTACCTCTTCAACGTCCCCGCTAGAGGTCCCATTAGTCTGCAAGGGAAATGGTGAGGCAATCCAATTAGTAATGGGACGGTGTGGAATACGAGCTGTTGAGGTAATTACATTTGAAACTTCCTGGCTCGGCGAGGAAACTTGTGGGCCTTTGCGAGCCCTTTTGACGCATCGACGCTTCATGCGTGACCCCGTTTTGATCGGAGCTTGAAGGTCAGCAGGCTCGGGAGTCGACCTTTTCCTAGAAGCCGACGTTGGCGAGTCCGTCTGGCTCTGTGTGGTGGATCTCTCTGTATCGCCCGGGGAGGAGTCCCTTGGACTGGACTGTGCTCCCTCACTGGAGTTCTCTTCAGTGGAAGTCTGAAAGAGGAGGTACAACCATGTTACAAAGGTTGGGAAGGCAAATGTGTTCGGTCAAGACACGAACCAACTTACGTGCAAGCTTTCTTGGGCAGGAGCTTTGCGCTTCAGGGTCTTCCTAGCAGCCACCTTCCTCACTGCCGTCCTCGCCTGAGTCGAGGCTCGGGGGGCAACTGGCCACGAAGATGCTTTACTCTTGGGAGCCGATTTCGGTGAAATCGGCTGACTCTGCATTATGAATTTCTTCGGAGGTGGCGAGCTGCGGCGAAGAGAACCACTGGGGCCGGAGGAAGGAATACGAAGGGGGAGCCATCGGCTTGCGTGGGAGCTGGGCCATCTTGTTGCTGCCAGGAGATAGAGTCAGTCACGAGACAATCACCATAAGCGGTTACAAGAAATGTTTGAGTAATGGTACCTGGTCTGCAGGGACGTCATACTCGGCATCAAGTTGTCTCAGCGAGCGGTCCTAAAGCCCTTACGAAGACATGGGTCTTCCACATGGACCACCAAGTCTCGAAACCATCGGTAGTGAAGGAGAAACGGAGGTCGTGGGGAATTGGAATGGCCAAACCATCAAAGAAGGTATAACACCTTTGGCCAGTAAGGATGTCAGGCAGTTCAGCTCTGCTTGCTGTCAGGTGGTGTAAGAAGAAGTGTGGAGGCACTTGCCCAAGACCAAGCTGTCGGGCTACCACTACCGGTTGGTAACACTCATAACCAGGCTTGATGATCCGGTTCGAGGTACTCATGCCAACGGGGAGGAAGCAAGGACGAATCATGATGGAATACAGATGCTGGGTGCTAGCGTCATCGGCAAAGTTATCCAATCGGAAGGAGACTGGGTTTTCAAAGTTCTCCGGTTCAGTATAAGGAAAGAACAGGGGGTTGTCCAAACCTTGGAAGAAGATCTTGAACCACCCTCCTGCTTCCTTAGGGATCAGCCTGCTGCCTGGGAGACCATACAAAGCTTGGCCATAGCTGGTGCATCGGATATCCTTTCCATTAACATCCGGAAAGGTGCGGGTGGTCAAAGGTGGGAAGTCCGGGATCTGGTTCCGAAAGTATAGCTGCGCCCATAACCGAATAAACCACCGGGGCCGCCGGTTTTAACTCGTCTTTTGAGAGAACAGTTTGACGGACATCGGTTGAAGAGATCGATAGACCTCTCCAAGAAACAGCTTTGCCTAGGCCAAGTTGGGTGCCTTTGGCCGGTTCATAGGCCAGGGAAAGGTAATTCTTGGTAGGGGCAAGTGATGGGCCACGAGAATATGAAGTGCTCCAACCAGAAGTTCGGGAAGGCTGTGTGTTCTCTCTCTCGTCACAGGGCCTTTGGTCTTCATATAACGATTGAGGTAGGCACCCCAGCTGGTACACTCTTTTTTAGAAGAAAGGGTGAAAGGGACTTTTGGCAGTTTGAATGCAGAAGGGCTTGGGGATGCAATGTCTAGGCCTGTGATCATGGCCACATCTAGCAGAGTTGGTGTCATAGGGCCATGGCCAAACATGAAGCAGTTCAGTGCGTCAGACCAGAAGTAGCCGATGGTTTTCAGAATATTTTCATTCTTCTCAAGAGGAGACAATGATAATGACAAGGCATCGGCTATCCCTATGGCTTCCCGAGTGGCATAATGAGTTTTGGATACTCTATTGTACCATGCCACCCAACCCTCGAGAGGATTAGGCCAGGCTCGCGAGCGGTCGGCCCAGGAGGTCGGATCTAAGTTCCGATTCACGAAGGGGATTCTGTTAGCTTCGCATGAAATTAAGAGGGCGGGACTCTCGGAAGAACGAGGACCGAGGCACACAGAATTTGCGAGAGAAGGATGTGGCAGCAGGATGTCTGAAACCTAAAATTGATAATGGAATAGAACATTAATTCAGGTGTTTGCTGTTTACTCCTAACATTGATGCACATGATAAGGAGGCTGTTGAGGATTACCTTCAGACCAGAGACCATGGCGTTGGCGTTGGATGATTCCACCATTGGATGCGCTGAGGAATCGGGACGGCGCGGCTGAGATCTGAGATTCGTGGAGCTGCCGGGGCGGCGATTTGGGGATCTGAGTTTCTCAGACGGAGGGCGCAGGTTACCGTTTGGAGGGGCAGTTAGGTTGGCCTTACTCCTGTTTCATCATAGAGGCTGATGTGATACCATCGGCTCTTTTGGGGAGTGCTTGACTCTGGCTATCGGCAAAGTTAAGTGAAGACATTCCTTCATTTTAAGATGGATTTTTTAGATTGGTGATAAAGTCAAGGAGGCAAGACGCCACGACATGACCCGACGAGGGATAAGCATAATGATTTTGGAAATGTCATTTCCAAAACCAGGGGGGCATGTGTTATCACCAGAATTTGACCGGATCAGAGGTGGGCCGCGATTGGAGATGGGGCTTGAAGAATATATATAGAAGAAATACATGAATCCGCCTTGTGTACCAAGTTTGGGCTAATTGCCCGTGTATCTGTACCATAGTAGGATACGTGTCGGTTAGAAGTTAGAGTTTAACCCGTGCACGGTTAGGTGCACGTCTGAATTAGAAAGTCCCCCGGACTATAAATATGTATCTAGGGTTTATGAAATAAACAACAACCAACGTTCAACACAAACCAATCTCGGCGCATCGCCAACTCCGCCGTCTCGCGGGTTTCTTCCGGGTAAGCACCATGCTGCCTAGATCGCATCTTGCGATCTAGGCAGCACACGTTTATTCGTCGTCCATGCGTTGCTCGTGCTGAAGCCTTTTTGATGGCGAGCAACGTAGTTATCATAGATGTCTTAGGGTTAGCATTGTTCTTCGTATCATATGCTATCGTCGTGCAACCCTTAGGCATCTAGCCGCCCTTACGCCTATCACGGGTGTAAGGGCGGCACCCCGCTTGATCATTGTTTAGTAGATCCGATCCGTTATGATTGCTCCTTGTTCTTCAAGGATTAGTTTAATATCTGCATTGTTAGGCCTTACAAACGGGTCGAAGGATCCGGTGGCGCGTAGGGTGTGGTTTGCTAGCCCTAGACGGGATGTTCCGAGGATCAACCTCGTGTTGGTTTTTAGGCCTTGTCTAGGGAAGGTTTACGATCACCGTGCGTGGCCGCGAGGCTCGATCACGAGTAGGATGTTCCGATTATGCGGTGAAAACCCCAAATCGTAGTAGATCGCTTTAGCTTTATCTTGATCAAGCAGGACCACCATCTGATCGTACACCTCGTACGTATCATGGGTGGATCGGCTCTTTGAGCCGATTCACAGGACAACCTGAGAGCCGATCGAGGCTCGTATTTAACGTTTACGTGTATGCCATGCAGGAAACTAAGCGAGGCATCATCCAACACCTTCACGACCAGGTATAGGTCAGGTGGCACGCCCTTGCATCAGCATCGTACGTGTGTGCAGAAGGCTTTGCGGGCCGTCGCTCGGAGGGACCAGGGCCAGCCGCAGTCCTAGGAGATTCCCGGCTCTACGGTGTTGCCCGTCGCTGCCCGCCGGTGGGTTTCTGACCGCAACACTTTCTTGATGTGTTACTTCGCATGAAGTTCGTTTAAATATTGTACAATACAAAAGCATTATCCGGTCGCTACCATCCTGTTCATTCTACTAACACCTGTGTGCATCCACATATTTATAGCCTTATACCCATTCATTTGTTGCCAACTGTTTTTGTACTGCATGCTATTCCTTTTATAGTCATGATATGGGCATTTCCAATCTGGTTGTTCTTATACCACGTCATTAGCTCACCGCTAGCCGCTAGCTGTTTTCTCGTGTCTCGCTATTCTCACACTTGCTTTTATAATCATGCTATGTGCATTTCCAATCTGCTTGCTCTTATACCTCGTCTTTAGCTTATAGCTATTTTTTTCCATGAATGCTCTGTCGCACAGCTTGTATAGTTATTGCTGCGTGCATGTCTGGTCTTTGTATTATCGTAGACTAACTTGTCAATGTTATTTTTTCTAGGGATTGATCATGCGAACCACTTATTAGAATATCCAACATTAACAGCGGGGACGCTAGGGAAGGTTGGAATCTGAGTTCTTGGTTGGTAACTTTGGCGGTTTACTTCCGTTATTATCTATAACCTATATGCATTGTTCCTTATGCAAGAGATTAACACTTGGAACCCTGCCATAGCAATGCCATCCATGCTTTACTATGTTTCACGCCTATTTGATATGCTTGTCTTGGAGCAAGCTGCGAAGGTGATTTGAACCCGACATTTGGTCATTCTTAATGCCGAGTTTACTTTATGTGGAAAACCTTGGCATTACCCTACTCTAAGTCTGAATGTCTGAAATTCGTATCTCATGCAAAGCAACATCTAGTTGGTTTTAATCGATATCACGGTAAATATTGGCTTATTCATTTGGCAGCTCAAGTTTTTTGTTATTTGAAACCAGGTGACTTGGTCTTAAATGTGATATCTAAACACAGATTAAGGACAATGGAGCGAGGAGGATTAGCACTTCACTTGATGGCTGAACCTAAAATGACAGGCATGTCGACCACGACTAGTGCACGCAAGAGAAGGACCGCAGCGAGCGAGTATGTGCTTAGTACATGCATCTTATTTATCTTGTGCTTATTTACTGCTACATGCTTGTTATCTGATCTCTACATTGCGTAATACATGTTTGAATAGTTAATTGTTGTAACTATTTTTGCAATATTACCGAGAATGCGGTTTTAGTGAAGCAGATCATCATTAGAAGATAGTCGCCAAAGCGATCCTGTGCAACATTATGATGTAAGTCCGCTTAGTACAAGTTCCATACATTGTCTTATTTATGCAACTTGTTATTATCTTATATCTACATTGCATAATAAATGTTTGAATAGTTCACTTGTTGTAACTATGTTTGCAATATTACTAGAATGCGAGTTGTAATGAAGAAGTCCTTAGTAGAAGACAGAGCGCAAAAAGGTTCCGGGGTGAGCCTATGCAACGATATAATGTAAGTACTGTGCTTAGTACTTGTGACTATCTCATATCGACAATGCTTAATACATGTTTGCATAGTTCATCGTTTAACTCTTTTTGCATTATTATCGGAATGCGGTTACGATGAAGCAATCTTCATCCGAAGAGAGGCCCACAAAAAGTTCTGATCTTTCTTCTGATGCATCCTCTCATAGCCGTCAACCTAGACCATTCCTTTCATCAAACAGTAAATATCTCAAGGTTGTACTTTATAAAAGACATGGTATTGCTGCTTTAAGGTCTGTAGCTGATATGTTGACCAAGAGTACACAAGATTCAATCAAGGCGATTGACAAATGTCAACGTGTTATTGATGATGCTAATAGAAGTCCTCAATGATTCTATGTAATTTTTTTTATTTGGGCACATTAATTGCCTTGTAATTTTCCTAGTTATTTTATTTGTGTATGTAATTGTGTGTATCATTGATATCAGATTTTAGGCTCATAAATTTAATGCAAGTTGACTAGTCAAACAACCAGGGCCCTACAACAGATTGGGCCAGCCCATTTACAGTAGTGTGGGACCCACTTTCATTTTGGGCCGGCTCACTTACTTATTGGGCCAGCCCGTTAACACGATAGTGGGCCCACCTGCTTATTGGGCCGGCCCACTATCGTGTTGGGCCAGCCCACTTGCTATATGGTGGACCCCACATACTAAATGGGCCGGCCCTTTAACAGGCAAGTGGGACCCACTTGTGTTTTTGGCCCGGCCCACTATCTTGTTGGGCCGGCCCACTTGCTATATGGTGGACCCCACATACTAAATGGGCCGGCCCTTTAAAAGGAACTAGATGATACCCCGCGCGTTGCTGCGAAAATTTGCGGTGGGTTTTATAAACCTAGGGCAATGAAATATGGAACTCCAATGTTCGGGAAATTAGTATGTTGAACCACTCATATAGAGATTTTATTAATAGAAGAAATTATAAATTCAGAGCAGAAAGTAACTAAATTGAGATTGACAGATATATCTTGGTTAAACATGACACAATATCAGTTTGAAACCTGTGTACACAGCTGATACGACCATTTGTTCAAGAACCTCCGCTGGCTATTTTCTTGATTACCAATCATATTACAGATGTAAGACGAGGCAAGGAGGAGAAACGTAGAACGGTGGATATACTCTGAATAGCTTACACAACATAAAGTGTGCCGCTACAATGAATATCAATTACCATAAATATACAGATTTACATATGGAATTTTTTTTCACACTGTTGGATCCGCTCCATGAGGAAGCCACAAATGTCATATCAGGTGGATAAGCTGCACATCAAGCAAAAAAATAGTTTCCTACAGTAGTAGTTCAAAGTAGATGACATGGTTTATTATGAAAAAATATTAAAACTTATGTGTACGAATTTTGATCAATATATTAGAACCCATACGTACGTGAAATGTTGATCAAAATATTGGAAAATTTATGTTTTGCTGCTCGAGGTCCTGCATGGTAGATCTACAGCTAGGGGAAAGGGGGCAAAGATATACCTGATCTGCTAATTGATAAAAAAAATGCATGCCTTATGATCTCTGATCCAGCTTGTAATCCATGGGGATGCAACGTATGTATTTCCAAAAATACGATAATTATACATACAGAAAAATTAGGAGGAGGCACACCTTGATTATTTACTGCAACTGAATCTACCGTGCATGAGCATCAATTTTAGAGAACTAAACCTTCCTGTATGTGCTAGCAGCTAGCTTGATCACTGAAAGAAAAGAACACAATTCTCTACGATTAAAAATGAACCTTAGTTTCAGTGCAGAGGTTACATGAAGCATACAGATGAGAGACATAGAAAAATAATCAACAGACCAGCTGCAGGGTGTTGTGGCGCTGGAGGTAAAGACCAGAGGGAAATTGTGATGTTGAGAATCCGGACTAACTCTGCTACGGTGAGGGGACTAAAATGGGGCTTGACGACGGTCCGGGGCTCTTGCTTCCCGGATTCGTCCTACTTATCCGATGTGCCCGGCCGGCCGGGCATCCTATCCAAGCACATTGGCTTCTCGAAGGCAAAACCTAAAGGATCAAAATTTAAGTTCACGGAGGTAAGAGATCTCAAAGAGAAGGTGGAGAAGAGGATAGGATGACTCACCGCTGGTTGTTGAGATTTTTATAGGAGGAGGAGCTCCACTATTTAATGGTTAGTCTTAAGTGGAGAAGATGAAAACGAAGGAGAAAATCAATCTGCTGATTTATTCCGTGAGTAACTAAGAGAGATAAAGTGGAAGGCTAATGAATGGAGAAGACGAAGTGTAAGGGACACTTTAATTTTTTGTGACAGCGAGCGACATGGAGGGAATTTAGAGATAGAAGATTAGGAAACAGAAACATCAATGGATGAATTGGGCAATTATTTAGGAAGTAATATTTGTTTGGCTGAGGTGGCACTTTTATGACACATGGCAAGCTAGGATTGCTCAAATATGCTTGATGAGGTGGATAGGCTGCATGTAAAGAGAAATGGGATCACCTATTAAGAATAGAAAGATGTGGGACCCACCTGTGTTTTTGGCCCGGCCCACTTTCTTGTTGGGCCAGCCCACTGGCTATATGGTGGACCCCACATACTAAATGGGCCGGCCCTTTAACAGGAAAGTGGGACCCACCTGTGTTTTTGGCCCGGGCCACTATCTTGTTGGGCCGGCCCACTTGCTATATGGTGGACCCCACATACCAAATGGGTCGGCCCTTTAACAGGAAAGTGGGACCCACCTGTGTTTTTGGCCGGCCCACTTTCTTGTTGGGCCAGCCCATTTGATCTATTGTGGACCCCACGTACTAAATGGGTCGGCCCGATAGCAGGAAAGAGGGACCCACATGCTAATTGGGCCGGCCCAATAACTTCTTGGGCCGACCCATTTGCTTTAAGGTGGACCCCATTTGTTAAATGGGCCGGCCCGATAACATGAAAGTGGGTCCCACATGTCTTGTGGGCCGTCCCTTTTGCCTGTTGACCGGTCAAACGAGTGCATTCGGTCCGGCCCACATGCTTAGTGGGCCGACCCATTAAAGTTTTGACCAGTCAACCTTAGAGGTTAGGCCCGGCCCACGTAACTAATGGACCAGCCCAGTTATATAGTTGACCGGTCAAACTAAATCAGCTGGCCCGGCCCGCAAACTTAATGGGCCGGCCCGCTTAAGACGTGGCAGGCCTCGTGTGGGCCTTCCATCTACCACGGGGTTTCAGCCGGTTAACGCCGTTAACTGCCAGTTAACGGCGTTTGCCACGTGGTAGTTTGCATGACGTCAGCAGTCAACGGGCTCTCGGAAAGACTTCTGCAACGGTCCGATTTTCCGTGGTGGAAGGGCGCCCAAGCGCGACGGACCGAAAAAATCGTCGTAGGACTTACGCAGTTTCGACAACAGAACCCATATCGTCGGGTTAGGCCCATAGGCGACGAAAAATGGCCCTTAGCGGACGATTTTGGGACGTTGTCTATCAGAACTTTTCTTATAGTGCCCCGCAGTAACGCGCGGGGTGCCATCTAGTAATGGATATGAAAGGCTCCATTAAAATCCAGAGCTTCAACTAAAGAGATATCTTTTTTTTAGGTTGGTGCGATCTACGAAGTCGGGTCACGAAGGATCAATCCTTGGAGATCAATGCATGGAGCATATATATAAAAGGACCTGGAGGCTACCGCGAAACACAAGCAACTTTTAAGGGAGAAAAACCACAATTCAAACTCTCTAGGATTAGTTTCCATCACTATTATAATCATTGAGAGAATGCAAGAAGACTAGGTGGCATGATGTATGGATGTTACCCATCTAGAGACCTGAACATGGGTACGTTGATCATGTCTCCTATCTCCTGGATCTAGTCAAAGTCTTTCCGATAAAGTACTTCACCTATACTCACTCACTATTTTGAATGGATAACCTTCGTACACAAGATTGACATAAATTCATCATTGATACTATTGTTAAGACAAACTTAATGTTGATGGCATATTGTTAATTGGAATGACGACTTAAGAGACAAGCCAATTTGAATCTTCCAATTTAACGAATGTTGTCATATTGCTGACCACACAAGATGGTAGATTGTGTACATGTATACACACTGTCCCAATAAGAATCAAATCTACTAGAGGCGCTTGTGGGAACACCAATCTAGGCAAGAATCTAGAATTTCCTGGTATACTTCAGTCGACATGAATTGATGCATGAGATATGATCCAAAGGAAGAACCATTTTCCATATTGGTTCTAACTTGAGGGTACTTCCTATTCCATATAAGAAAAAATAGGTGTGCATCTCCCACGCACAGGAAGAAAAAAAAATCCATGCACTATTGGCAAAGTCAATGGACAAACCATGTGTAGATATCAGTGACCAATATGTAAATTGCTGCTAGTTGAAGGGGTTTTGTGAAAAAAGTTTCTCTTCCTTTTTCACAATTTTTTTACAATTGAGCTTAACATCATGTTTTGTACTTGAGCTACAATAATCATGTGTTGTCTACTTTATTAGATCCGATGACAAGGGTGGACATAGATCTAGAGCGTTCCTGGTCAAACCGGTTAGGGCTGGACAAAAAGACTTGAAACTTGTAACTCGACTCGAACTCGGTGACTAATGAGCTAAGTCGAGTTCTAAATCTGAATTTTTTTACTGACCAAGCCGAGTTACTCTTTAGCTCGCTGAACTCAGTCAACATCAGTGTCCCCTAATCTGGTCCATCTAAACATGTAATTATATACTTCCATCGGTCATTGTGTTATGCAGATTTTATATATAGCTCCATTTTTTTCACTATGCAGTCAAATTATAACAATTTGGATGATAAATACATGGTCATATTATATACATAATAACATAAACGAAATTTCTAAATCCGTAAGGAGTTAAACGAGCTATGTCACGAGGGTTTCACGAGTGGAGTCGAGCTCGCTTTTGAACTCATTATCCTAGCATTGAATTTCACCCCTAACCTTTGTCAAAGTGAAAATAATGTGTTTCTGCATAAATTTCAGTACTTCCTCGGTCCGTAAATAGGTGACTCAACTTTACTTAGATACGGTTATATGGAGACGTGAAGTCACTTATTTATAGACATAGACAGAGGGAATAAAGAGCTGAAATACACACATATCTTAGTTCTAGATAGCATTTCCTAAATATTTTAAATCCGTTGCTTGGTCAGTGACCTCCGAGAGAATTTGTTGTTGAAAACAAAGAACTCTGAGCAGTCGCTTCCTGAAAAAGAATGGAGAGAGCTGGATAAGTGGCGCGGTGGACCCGGTCCACACCGCCCCGCCTCTCGGCGTGCCCCAACGACCGGGCGCCCGCTAACTAACCACCGCTCTCCTACTCCGTGCGCCCAACCCATCCTCGCCGTCCGAGGTCAACACGCGCGCCAATCTCGGACACACGCGTTCCGTTCGAACCATTCTCCTCATCTCTCCTCTCCGCGGCGACACAACCACGTCGTCGCCGACGACCCCACCCACCAAACCGCGCCTCTCCGCCGTTCCCGCCACGCCCCAAGGCCTCTTCCACAACCTTTGCCCGGAAGGATCTCTCCCGGCCACGCCCCGCGTCCGGGGAGAGCCTCCCCGCAGCGCCCCCGCGCGCATTCCCGTCTGCCTGCTCGAGATCTCCCCGCCGCGGCCTCGGTCGGGAGGCACCCGCGTGATCTCGGAGTCGGACTCTACGAAAGGGGAGCCGAGATGTCGGTGGCGGCGCTCCCGCGGACGATGGAGGCGCTGACGCGGCGGGCCACCATGCTGCGCGACTCGCTGCAGAGGAGCCAGGGGAACACGGACGGCATGGTCGCCATCCTCGGCTCCTTCGACCACCGCCTCTCCGCGCTCGAGGCCGCCATGCGCCCCACCCAGGTACGGCGCCACCCTCCCCCCTCCACCTCCACGTTCGATTTCCACAAAAAGCTATTTCGTAACCCAACTCCATTTTCTGCGCGCGGGTGAAATTCATTCAGGTCAGGACGCATGCCATCCGGATGGCGCACGAGAACATCGACAAGACGCTCAAGTCGGGCGAAGCCATCCTCTCCCAGTTCGACCTCGCCCGTAAGGTACGCATGACCCACCCGCCGCGAATTTTCAAACATTTTACCTCGATGTGGTGGTGAATTTTTCGTCATGTTATTTTTGTTGGAAGACGTTTCGTGGATCTGGAGGGCATTGAAATGTGCCTTAAATAGCACTGGCTTCATTGAAACCAATGTATCATAGTTTTTTTTTTGGGTTCCTAGTAGGATGATAACACTCATACAACTTGTTATATAGGTAAACGAGCCAAGTGAGATACTATGACAACACTTTCAGGCAATTATAGTTCGGGTCACTGTTAGATGATTGTTTGATCTCTTATCACTATTTGCCTTTTTAGATCATCTTGTAATGCGACATTGACAGTTACGTTCTCGCAGAAAGAGAAGGAGTGAAAATAATACCTAGTATTTGAACTCATAGCGAACATAAATGTTTGCAAAACGCTTTTACTTTGGGGAACTTGACTAAACTAGCGTAAACATTGCTTTCGAGCTTCAGGCCGAGGCGACGATATTGAGGGGTCCCCATGAGGATCTGGAGGGCTACCTGGAGGCAGTGGACCTGCTCAAAGGAATCGCCAAATTCTTTTCCTCGAACAAGAACTTCAGGAGCAGTGACGGGATTCTGAACCATGTCAACAATCTGTTAGCGAAGTCTTCCCTGAAGATTGAGGAAGAATTTAAGCAGCTGATGAATACGTACAGGTAAGATACTCTTTCTTTTCGCAGACTCGCTCCGTTATTACCTTCCTGTTTTATTTTTTGTATGTCAATAACAGGAATGTTGTCTGGCCTGCTCTTTCAGCAAACCTATTGAGCCCGATCGCCTCTTTGATTGTCTACCCAAGTCTCTACGGCCATCAAAGGACGACGCCGGGCCCGATGGAGGGAATGCTAACAACGCTGAGCATCCATCCAAAGGCTTGGAGACTGCTATATACAGGACCCCCACACTAGTTCCTCCAAGAATATTGCCACTCATGAATGACATAGCTCAGCAGTTGGTTCAGGCTGGAAATCAACAGTCATGCTACAAAATTTACAGGTAGGTTTTGGATTGTGGTATTAATATCTTTTCCCTTTTTCTACTTTGGTTCTTAATAGTTTCCATCCGCGTGCATTTCATTGTGGTTTTTTCTTCAGAGATTACCGTGGTTCAGCACTAGAGTCGAGCCTTCGGAAGCTGGGAGTAGAAAAGCTTACTAAAGATGATGTTCAAAAGATGCAATGGGAGGCTTTGGAGGCTAAAATTGGAAACTGGATACACTTTATGCGTATTGCGGTGAGGGCCATTCTGAAAATAGGCCCATACTGCATGTGCTAGTCTTAAAAACCATGCTAACATATTATGCTTTTGAACAGGTTAAACTACTACTAGCAGGAGAAAGAAAAATCTGCGATCAGATTTTTGATGGTGTCAACTTTAACAAGGACCAATGTTTTGCAGAAATGGCAACAAATAGTGTTGTGACTCTTCTCAGCTTTGGAGATGCTGTTGCTAAAAGTAAAAGGTCTCCTGAGAAGTTGTTTGTATTGCTAGACATGTACGAAGTGATGCGGGAACTTCAGTCGGAGGTATTCTGGAAGTAATTTATTGTACTTGCCTCCCGAATGCATAACTTTTTCTTCTGCCTGCAGAATTTATTTGTGGGGTTTCATGTTGTTGCCATTTTCTTTTCAACTTTTGCTATGATGACTTCGATGAGCACTACGAAACTTTCAGCGCCGTCTTTGTTTGAACTTGTTACAGATTGAGGCAATTTTTGAAGGAAAGCCTTGCTCTGAGATGAGAGAGGCTGCATTGGGCTTGACTAAGCGGTTGGCGCAAACCGCTCAAGAAACATTCGCTGATTTTGAGGAGGCAGTTGAAAAGGATGCTTCAAAGACTATTGTTCAAGATGGAACTGTGCATCCTTTGACAAGCTATGTGATTAATTATGTTAAATTCCTATTTGAGTAAGTATTCCCCTCTTCACCTAATAGTCAATGTATGGATGTGTAGAACTGTAATTCCTGATTTCTGACAAAGATACGCTAGCCAAGACGAGTAAACCTGGGGCTATATGTTTATATCCTTCATGAATTATTTTGAACTTCATCTCCAATAAGGAGAAAGTATTCATTGGTTTCTTGTGGTCCTAGAAAAGATTTCAATTGCCAAATCATAGCAGGGCATTCTGTAGATGAGGACACAGACTTGCATATTTACTTTCTACTATGTCTATGGCTTACAGTTAGTTGATTTGTATTGGTTTATTCATTTGTTAACCAAAAAGGATCTTATTTATCAGTAGCCTTCCTCCTACTGTTGTTCAAATAGAACACCTAACAAATGTAATTTCATATGAACAGTTATCAGTCGACGCTGAAGCTTCTCTTTCAGGAATTCGAAACTGGTAGCGAAACAGAATCTCAACTTGCTGTTGTTACTATGAGGATAATGCAAGCCTTGCAGAATAACCTAGATGGAAAATCCAAACAGTATAAGGATCCTGCACTGACTCACTTATTTCTTATGAACAATGTTCACTATATGGTTAGATCTGTCCGCAGGTATGCTTGGTTTTATTTCTCTAGATCTGCATCCTAGAGTATTCTGGCAATCTGTTCATTTAGCGATGTCTTGTGTTGCCCCAGATCAGAAGCGAAGGATATACTTGGTGATGACTGGATTCAGAGGCATCGTAGGATTGTGCAGCAAAATGCCAATCAGTACAAGCGTGTTGCTTGGGCAAAGGTTAGTGTATCATCAAAGCCTCCAGTTTCTTTTGGTTGCGTGATGCTACAAATCTGTGGACAATTTTGCCTTACCATGCTGTTGTCTTTTTAACTCTGTTGTTGTTGCATGGTAATTTATGTGAAAACGGAGAACTACCTGTTTAAGATATCACAATTCATTTGCACTTATAAGAGTATAGCTGTTATAGACACCTTTTGGGGACACCTATATCAAAATCTGGCATCCAAGATAATACTCCCTCCGGTCGGATTTAATCGACGCGGAGGGAGGTCTGCCCGTTCGTGCGTTTAGCAGGTGGATGCGTCAATTTTTTCTGTCCGGAGGTAGTACTACCTAGGAGTAGTAGTAGTTCATCCAGGAAAAGAGGCTGGCCAGAAGTAGAATCAGAGTTGAGGGAAAATCGGTATATTGTGAAGTGTTGTCATAATAAGGGTCCTTATACAGTCTTATATTAATTTGATTATGAGCTCCCTCCAACTCCCTATCTCATTTCATATCTATTCGTTCAATCCCACCCCATTACTTTCTCAACACAGCTCCAGAGCGTTGGAAGCGATCAAATTTGCCTGCATCTCATGTCTACTACATGCAAAGCAAATCCAAACACATAAATATCGTGCTGCTCATACCTTCATTTTGTGCCCAAACGCAGTTGCTTGCATCCAATAGGATTTTTTACAAAGCCAACTCTAGTAAAAGTCAACATCTGTGGATTCCTTTTGTACCTCTAGTATTAAAAAACTTAGTACACACACGCTCTTAATTCAACTCAATTTTGCAAGGAAGATATGTGACAACGCTGGGCTGCAGAGAACTTTAATTTACTATGGTTGCTAACATCTATTTTTGCTTGGCAATTTTTTCTTCCAGATCCTGTTGTTTAGTAGTTAACATCGTCATCTTGCTGTATGTGCATGTTGGACATATCAAATACCAGTTGCTGCATCTGTTTTATTTCTTTTTTCAGGTTCTTCAGACACTTTCAGTACAAGGTGCACCAGGCAGCACTGGTTCCTCAGGAGCATCAGACCTTAGCAGCAGCGGGGTTTCAAGAGCCGTGATCAAAGAACGGTCAGTACCTTGGCAGTTTGGTTTACATTGTTTGGGTCAATCATGATAGAAGAATCATTATTCCCAATACTTTATGCTTTTTCCTTGGCAGGTTTAAAGCTTTCAATACGCAATTTGAAGAGCTTCACGGGAAGCAATCCCTATGGATTGTACCTGACCAAGAATTGCGTGAATCCTTGAGGCTTGCTGTGGCTGAGGTTCTGTTGCCAGCCTATCGATCTTTCATTAAACGTTTCGGGTAAGTCACCGCACCAATCACTTTGCATGATATCATAACTAGCACTCTAGACGAATTCTTTTATTGTTGCCATTAGTAATATGTTTTAATATTTGTCTATCCTCTAAACCCTGACCACTTAGTGGTTGACTGACGTGGTGTGGCCCAAGATTTATTTTTTAGAGAATTACACTTTCTTTACTTCTCCATGACTCCATCCAACATTCCCAGTTGCTCTAATAAATTAATAACTACTGTACTACCCATTTTGGCATGCAGTAATCTTGTTGGGAGCGGCAAGAACCCGCTGAAGTACATCAGATACAGCCCCGAACTGGTGGACAAGCTCCTGGGTGAGTTCTTTGAAGGGCAGCAGTACGGCGAGCCAAAGCACCAACACCGCCTCTAAGGTGTCCTCGGCATGAATTCCGAAGATCCCTGTCGAAGCAAACAACTAACGAGTTCCTTTGCACAGTTAGCAGCAATGCTGATCATAATATACTACCAATATAGTTACCACCACAGCAAAAGGAAAAAATGGGCCCCTGTTTCGTTGTCTCAGTGGCTAACAGCAAGCTAACACGGTGTAACGATGTCTTTTCGTTCACACTATCAGTCTTGTTCTCGATAATATATCAGATGATGTTCTGTCGTGTTAACTCAGCAGATTTTATTACTTTGTGATATTGATCTTGCTTATGTTGTAGAATAGATTTAACTTGTTTAGATTCGTAATTTCGTATTGCTCTCAGTTCAGCAAGATGTGTCCTACTTGTCTCAGCAATGCATGCAAATGATTCTAGTGCACTTGACCTGAGCCTAGTGCACATAACAGCAGTATAACTCATTTGATCAATAGACTGCTGAGCATTGATGGTAATTTGACACTCCAGACGAGCATAATCAGCCAGGGTACATCAGACAGAACACACATTCCACAGAACTAACTACAGGAAATTAGCAAAGCATGAAATAGCTCCGGAATATATCTGTCTGCCAGAGTTCAAACATCAACGTCAGACCATAACATTAGAATAACAGATCTATGATGCAAATGATTTTCAGTACACGTAGCAGCAGAATAACTCTTAAGTACCATATAAGATAGCTGAGCTCTGATAATAATTTGACATTCCAGACGAGCATAATAAACCAGGGTACATCAGATGGAACAGACATTTCAGGGAACATGGTAGGAATTTAGTAAAGCATGAAATAGCTCGAGGATATATCTTTCTGCCAGCATCAAGCAACAGATTAGCACCAATTGTGAGTTCTAACATGACCAACTTCAGGCGGAGCTAAATAAATAAACCACACAGAAACCGGATTTTAACAACACTTGTCTTTTGCATCGACTTCTGAAGGTCGTCATGCAAATAAAACCAGGAACTCTGCCAAAACAACGCAAGCCAACGATCCAAATGATTCTTGCATGTAGAGATTGCAACAGAGCAGCACTAACCATGCGTTTCCCTGTAAATTAAGCTCACCAGTTATCAGTAAACACCAGCCTTCTCCTTAAATATTGCACAAAAATGGTCGGTCTCTGAATTGTACAATCATGATCCAACATTCAGAATCAACACTTTTTGTATTTTGCTCCCTGCTTTCGGAAACAAGATAAATGTAGGAAGAAGAGAAAAGGCAGACTGGCAGAGGGGCATTTACATGCATAGAACATACTGTAGAGAGTTGAGATGAAGAAGTTAAGGTATAGTTAAGGTTAAATTTTGCTTACTTCAAACTTATGCAACATTTAGAAACTGATTGTGCAGAAGTCCAACTGCACGGTGGAGACAAGTGCACATGGCACAAGGGACCTAACGCAGCAAATCTCGATGACGACACGGATGCATCTACGGATGATGATATCAACTCTACCGACGAAGGAGAGAACACAATCGCAAAGAGACTACGAGGACCTTCAAGCAGGAAGCCAAAATCAGCTTACAATAAAGAAGATGCATCCTTTGTGTATTATGAACACGACAAGCAACGTCAAAAGAAGAAGGACACAGACGGTAATTTGTATCGAATCTACTTAAAACTGTTTTCAAGAAAACTGCACTATGTTACAACTATTTGTGCTCGTACGAAATGCAAAAAGTAGGGACAAAACAATTGCATGGGTAAACAGTAAAAGAGATTGCACAAAATTGATCCATCTAGATGATGTCACTCTAAACAAAAAGGATCTACAATGCCTAACAGCTGATCTTCCAGATGGTCCGGCAAGATATGTGGATTGCTTGGTAAATGCTTCATTTTAAAATTTCTTCATCTCCAGCTATAATATAATAATCTCATCTATAATTTTGTTTAATTCAATGCTAGATACTTGATGCGGCCATCCATCTTCACCGCTCTTTTAAATGAATATTGGAAACAAGGGATAGCAAACGCGTCTTTGTTGAGTTCACACTTGTTGCTCGCAAGTATGCAAGCGACATATCAAACAAATATATACAGAGGAGGTATCTGAAATGGAGAAATTGCGTTGGGCGACTAAAGTACTTCCATATCTTAAGCATGACATGGTACCTAACTAAATTTTAAACGTACTCAAATACCAATTATTTTGTCCTAAATCTTACATCTATGGCAATATGGCAATGAAGATTTTCTTAGCCTTGAACCGTGGACTACACTGTAATAATTCCAGAGGAAAGAAATATCCAGATTCTCAACTCAATTCCATCTATGGAACCAGGCGATGAACTCCAACACACAGTCAGATTACACTCTATCCATAGATGTAAGATTTAGGAAAAAATAATTGGTATTTGAGTACGTTTAAAATTTAGTTAGGTACCATGTCATGCTTAAGATATGGAAGTACTTTAGTCGTCCAACGCAATTTCTCCATTTCAGATACCTCCTCTGTATATATTTGTTTGATATGTCGCTTACATACTTGAGAGCAACAAGTGTGAACTCAACGAAGACGCGTTTGCCATCTCTTGTTTCCAATATTCCTTTAAAAGACCGGTGAAGATGGATGGCCGCATCAAGTATGTAGCACTGAATTAAACAAAATTATAGATGAGATTATTATATTATATTATAACTCGAGATGAAGAAATTTTAAAATGAAGCATTTACCAAGAAATCCACATATCTTGGAAGATCAGCTGTTAGGCATTGTAGATCCTTTTTGTTTAGAGTGACATTATCTAGATGGATCAATTTTGTGCAATCTCTTTTGCTATTTACCCATGCAATTGTTTTGTCCCTACTTTCTGCATTTCGTACGAGCACAAATGGTTGTAACATAGTGCAGTTTTCTTGAAAACAGTTTTAAGTAGTTTCGATACAAATTACCGTCGGTGTCCTTCTTCTTTTGACGTTGCTGCTTGTCGTGTTCATAATACACAAAGGATGCATCTTCTTTATTGTAAGCTAATTTTGGCTTCCTGCTTGAAGGTCCTCGTAGTCTCTTTGCGATTGTGTTCTCTCCTTCGTGTAGATGCATCCGTGTCGTCATTGAGATTTGCTGCGTTAGGTCCCTTGTGCCATGTGCACTTGTCTCCCACCCTGCAGTTGGACTTCTGCACTGCACCAGGATAGAATCAGTTTCTAAATGTTGCATAAGTTTGAATTAAGCAAAATTTAACCTTAACTATACCTTAACTTCTTCATCTCAACTCTCTTGCAAAATGAACCCGTTATCCTGCATGGAGAATATGTGATTCCTGAAGGCTCAGGTAGCAGGCAATGTAGTAAGGTGCAATAATCTGTAATAGGATTTTACCTCCAAAGCCATCACAATACGCCGTTGGTTTTTTAATATTTCTTTCATCACAAGTTGAGTGTCTGTCTGACCATCTTTTAAAGGCCTGAAATAGACGAACTCGTCATTGTGTGCTTTCTTTCTTAAGTTGTTATCCATAATTTCTAACTTAAGTAGTATCTGATGGGTTGTTGTTTTATCCTGCAGAGAAATATCAGCATAGTCAGAAACATTTTTTGCAATGCAGTGGAGATAAAAAAGATGTGTTAATCTGTGCATACTTCAGGTTTAGCATGGGTTGGTCTGTGCATTACATATTCTACTTCGCTCATCAGGTGGTCGATAATCTGTTCACATACAGAAAATAAATTGTTAGGGCATGTACAATGCGGTGATGTCAGACTTCCCTTAGAGATGCCACGTCAGATTTTTGCTTAGTTGGAGGAGAGAGAATTAAGAGAGAGAATGTTGTCTTTCCTTAGCTAAGGGATCATCTCTTAGAAAATAAGGGAAGACTATTTTCTCCATTGTATCACATATGTCTTCCCTTAGCAACAAATTTCCTACCAAAATTTAATTATTTGTATTAATTATTAGAGATGGCGGTAAGAGATAATGCATTGTAAAACTTAAATCTAATGCCTTCTCTAGCTATGTGGCGGGGTAAGAAAAGGCATGCCTTCTCTACCATTGTACATGTACTTATTTCCTGGTAGTAAAGAAACTGTAAATGACATTGAACAAAACTGTACGTACATCCCCTTCTCCAAATTTGACTTTTTGTCTCTTTACGACCTTCGGCTCATCCCAAAACTGAATCAACGGCTTCTCACGGCGAGAATAATCTATGTCTACACCGTGCTTAGGTAAGGTCACATAGAACTTCTCCCAGTACCAAAACTGTGACACAAACAAACAAATATAATTAAGTAGGGGCATAATTAATTTTTTCTGGAAATAATTGTTATTTTACAATTACCTGTAGCAGAGGTAGGTTACCATATAGGTTTACTCTTCCTCTGGTCCGGTACTCTTTTATACCATCCATAAGAAAATCCAGTGTTAGTCTCGACCAATTCACCTTGTCCATATCTTCCAACTCCACCATTAGCCAAAGGTATTTTGCACTGATTGTGTATTTGGAGGTAGGGCATAGCAGGCGACATATAGCGCACAATGTGAACCTTCTTATGAAGTGTTCATCTGTTGAACCTTTTTCCTGTTTTATCTGTCTCACCAAGCCATCGTAAGTAATTGCTGACCCAGCTCCATCTTTGTATAGTTGGTACAGTTCTTCCTTTTTCCTAGCCCTGGCTCTTTCAGTTTCATCTTTTGGATTAATATATTCTAAATTGGGTTCCCCTCCTTCCCAAGGCAGGCCCAGTATATTGGCGACATCTTCTAAGTGAATATGCAGAATTCTACCATTGAAGACGAATCCATGCCACTCTGTGTCTTAAGTATCAGCTACTTTCTTGCAGAACTTGCGACGAATTTGAACGTTTCCTATACTTAACAATCCTGCAAGAGGGGTTTTTGCAATTGCCTCCCTCTGTTCCGTTGTCAAGATTACATTAATTAACTCGTACATTGCTGTTTGACAGCAGACCTGTGTTTACTGTATATTATTAATGGAGTCATTAGCAGACTGAGTATGGTTCGATATTGTTAGGTAATTCTGGAATCGAAGATATGTACCCTATCTTGTCGTGTCTCCTTTTTGGCTTTCACTGGATCAATGCTTTTATCACCGGAAGCCTTCGATGGTGAAGGAACATGAGCTATTTTCGGTTTGCTCTTGATAGATTTAGAAGAAGATTGATCCTGATAGAAGGCACGCCAGGAAACATACGAAGTTGAAGATCATGTTGTTTATAAATCTCAAAATAAAACCAAGGTTGTATATATTTCTATTTAGTACAGATCTTATAATTCTGGATCACATATGTTCTCAGGTCTACTAACCTTGTTTGTTATGGTTGACTGCATGGATGAATTCTTCCCAGCAGGTGTTGATTGCTGCGATGGCTCCACATGCGTCGATGATTTCGTCGCTGCAGGGGTAGATTGCGGCTGTGTCTTGTTTGCTGCTTCAGGGGAGATTGGATTTTTTGGTGGAGGGTAGTAGTTCGGCTCTGGCGGATTAATCATCTTGAAGATCGGCAGATGACGAGGAGGCTGTTTTGTTGCGGCGGCTAGAGTTGACGAGGAGGCTGTTTAGCCTGTTTTGTTGAAGATCGGCAAATGACGAGCAGATGGCGAATGTCATGTTTATATACTGACGGTCTGGAGCCCTAGAGTTGTTGTCACCTAGTTTTAGATTTTCTTGTTACGTAAGACAATTCATTAACCAGATATATATATCTATAAAGGGAAGGAAATCTTTTTCGTTTTAGTTTTATCAGCAAGAAAATCTTACTCGTTCTAGTTTTTTTCAGAAATACGTACGTATGCACACAACCATGACTCTGCCATATGGACCCACAACCATGACTATGTCATATGGACCCACATATACGTCACTCTTGGTCATCTGTAGACACCGACACCACTCTCGGTCATCTGGATCAACGACGACGCCACTCTCGGTCATCTGTAGACACCGACACCACTCTCGGTCATCTGGATCAACGATGACACCACTCTCGGTCATCTGTATCAACGACGACGCCACTCTCGGTCATCGGGATCAACGACGACACCACTCTCGGTCATATATTTGTAGACACCGACACCACTCTCGGTCATCTGGATCAACGACGATGCCACTCTCGGTCATCTATAGTCACCGACACCACTCTCGGTCATCTGTAGACACCGACACCACTCTCGGTCATCTGGATCAACGACGACACCACTCTCGGTCATCTGGATCAACGACGACACCACTCTCGGTCATCTGTAGGCACCGACACCACTCTCTGTCATTTGTAGACACCGACACCACTCTCGATCATCTGGATCAACGACGACGCCACTCTCGGTCATCTATAGACACCGACACCACTCTCGGTCATCTGGATCAACGACGACGCCACTCTCGATCATCTATAGACACCGACACCACTCTCGGTCATCTGGATCAACAGCGATGCCACTCTCGGTCATCTATAGACACCAACACCACTCTCGGTCATATGTAGACACCACTCTCGGTCATCTGGATCAACGACGACACCACTCTCGGTCATTTGTAGACACTGACACCACTCTCGGTCATCTGTAGACACCGACATCACTCTCGGTCATCTGGATCAACGATGACACCACTCTCGGTCATCTGGATCAACGACGACACCATGCTATTGTTATGGAAGCACTTGGCGCAGATTTTGATGCTTACTTCTGCTTGCCGGCGACTGACACACGTGGGGGATTCTTGTGGCTTGGATTAGCTGGGTGGTGCAGCTTGATAGCTGATACATCTCCGACGTATCGATAATTTCTTATGTTCCATGCCACATTATTGATGATATCTACATGTTTTATGCATACTTTATGTCATTATTATGCGTTTTCCGGAACTAACCTATTGACGAGATGCCGAAGGGCCAGTTGCTGTTTTCTTCTATTTTTGGTTTCAGAAATCCTAGTAAGGAAATATTCTCGAAATCGGACGAAATCAACGCCCAGCATCTTAGGATTGCATGAAGCTTCCAGAACACCCGAGAGAGGCCAGAGGGGGACCACAGGCCCACCAGATGATAGGCTGGCGCGGCCCAGGCCTTGGTCGCGCCGCCCTACTGTGTCACCGCCTCGTCGACCCTCCGACTCCGCCTCTTCGCCTATTTAAAGGTCCCTGACCTAAAACACGAGACGAAAAAAGCCACGGTACGAGAAACCTTCCAGAGCCGCCGCCATCGCGAAGCCAAGGTCTGGGGGACAGGAGTCTCTGTTCCGGCACGCCGCCGGGACGGGGAAGTGCCCTCGGAAGGCTCCTCCATCGACACCACCGCCATCTTCATCAACGCTGATGTCTCCCATGAGGAGGGAGTAGTTCTCCATCGAGGCTCGGGGCTGTACCGGTAGCTATGTGGTTAATCTCTCTCCTATGTGCTTCAATACAATAATCTCATGAGCTGCCTTACATGATTGAGATTCATATGATGATGCTTGTAATCTAGATGTCATTATGCTAGTCAAGTGGGTTTTACTTATGTGATCTCCGGAGACTCCTTGTCCCACGTGTGTAAAGGTGACAGTGTGTGCACCGTGTGGGTCTCTTAGGCTATATTTCACAGAATACTTATTCACCGTTATGAATGGCATAGTGAAGTGCTTATTTATATCTCTTTATGATTGCAATGTGTTTTGTATCACAATATATCCGTGTGCTACTCTAGTGATGTTATTAAAGTAGTTTATTCCTCCTGCACGGTGTAATGGTGACAGTGTGTGCATCGTGTAGTACTTGGCGTGGGCTATGATTGTGATCTCTTGTAGATTATGAAGTTAACTATTGCTATGATAGTATTGATGTGATCTATTCCTCCTTTCGTAGTGTGAAGGTGACAGTGTGCATGCTATGTTAGTACTTGGTTTGGTTATGTTGATCTGTTATGCACTCTAAGGTTATTTAAATATGAACATTGAATATTGTGGAGCTTGTTAACTCCGGCATTGAGGGTTCGTGTAATCCTACACGAGTTAGTGGTGTTCATGATTCAACAAGAGGGTGTAGAGTCTAGCATCTATCTATTTATTCTGTTATGTGATCAATGTTGAGAGTGTCCACTAGTGAAAGTATGATCCCTAGGCCTTGTTCCTAAATACTGCTATCGCTGCTTGTTTGCTGTTTTACTGCATCTTTACTTCCTGCAATATTACTACCATCAACTGCACGCCAGCAAGCACTTTTCTAGCGCCGTTACTACTGCTCATATTCATTCATACCACTTGTATTTCACTATCTCTTCGCCGAACTAGTGCACCTATTAGGTGTGTTGGGGACACAAGAGACTTCTTGCTTTGTGGTTGCAGGGTTGCTTGAGAGGGATATCTTTGACCTCTTCCTCCCTGAGTTCGATAAACCTTGGGTGATCCACTTAAGGGAAACTTGCTGCTGTTCTACAAACCTCTGCTCTTGGAGGTCCAACACTGTCTACAAGAATAGAAGCGTGCGTAGACATCAAGCTATTTTCTGGCGTCGTTGCCGGGGAGGAAAGGTAAAAGGTACTCACACTCCGGATCTCGGCTACTAAGCTATTTTCGCCGTTGTAAGTACTCGAAGCTATTTCCTTTAGATCCTGCAATTGCATCTTTTTGTTTCTTGTTTTACACTAGTAAGGCATAATGGAATACAACTATGAGCTTTTTAATTTATTTCCTAAGTTAAGACATGAATTGTGTGATGCGAAAATTAAAGAACCTATGGAGCCTCAATTGCATGCTAGTAGCAATGTTATTAGTATGAGCGCAATCACTGCTAATGCTATGGATAAGTCTAAGCTTGGGGAAGCTAGTTTTTGTGATCTTTTTAGTTTCCCATCTTTAGGGGAGAAAATTTGTTCTGATAATGCTTTATCTCCCATATGTGATAACTCTAATGATGCTTGTCCACCAACTGCAAGTACTTGCTTTCAAGATACCCATGAAAATTATTGAACGTGTTATTGATAACCGCTATGAAGGGGATGGAACTGTCCATCCTGGAGATCATTTATTGTTTTTGCATGGATTATGCGGGTTATTCAAGTGTGCAGGTATCTCTATGGATGAAGTGAGGAAGAAGCTATTCTCTTTTTCGCTGTCTGGTAAAGCGGCGCATTGGTATAAATTGTTGAAGAATAGTCATTCTCTTGGTTGGGAGGAAATTGTACCTCTCTTTTATTCTAAATTTTATCCTCCTCATGAAGTGCATATTGATAGGAATTATATTTATAACTTTTATCCTCGTGATGGAGAGAGTATTTCTCAAGCATGGGGGAGATTTAAGTCACTAATGCTCAAATGTCCCATTCATGAGCTCCCCGTAATGTTATTGTTAACAATTTTTATGCGAGGCTTTCGGGACAACACAAGGACTATCCGGATGCCCGTTCGGAGGGATCTTTCACAAGCAAGGAGGTTGAAGCTAGGTGGGAACTTCTTGATCGGATTGAGGAGAATGCTTGAAGGATGGGAGAACAACAAAGGTGAAGAGTCGGGTATAAATTATGATTATGAATGCATTGAAGCTTTTATGGATACCGATAAATTTCGAGATATGAGTGCTACTTATGGTCTTGACTCTCAAGTTGCTGCAAATCTTTATAAAGCCTTTGCTTCTCATTTTGAATTGCCTAAAAAGAATTTTGATAAGTATCATGAACCTTTTAAAGAGGCTTGCATGAAGGATGAAATTATTGTTAATGATTGCAATAAGCATGCTCAAACTCCTAAGAATGCTATTTCCTATAAGCATGTTAATTTTTGTGGAATGCATAGACCTTGTGGAATTAATCAAATCAAAGATGAATATTGTATCCATCATATTAATGAAAAAACTAGAAAGTGGGCTAGGGCTCTAGATGATCTTGGTAAAAAAGTTTGTGCCCTCTATCCTTTTATTTGTGAAGTTTGCCATGAAGTGGGTCATTTTAATTTTCAATGCTCAACCAATGATAATTTGAACCTAATGAGTGCTGCAAATTTGTATTGTGATGATGAAATTACTCCTAATCAGCATGATGAACTCACTTTATTTTTGTGGTGTGAAGAGTTATCAAGGAAAATTTCTTTGTTAGATATTAATGATCTTGATATTGATGATGTCCTGCATGGGTGTTTTTATTATTGCATTGATAATAGCCATACAAATATTTACATACAAAATATTTTAGAAGATGACACCTTGCCAAAATATGATAGGACCGCTGTGTGTTTTGAACTAATTAATGAAAAGGAGGAATCCTCCCAAGTTTCTTCTATTGTTTCTGAAAGTAAATCAGGTTATGCGTACAAGCCACCCTTCAAGCCTCTTCCTCCTAAAGAAGGGAACGAGGAGAAGGAGGAGAAGAAGAAGAAGAAGGGAACGAAGAAGAATAAGAAGGAGAATAAAGAGAAAGAGGTAATGGCATATCCCCGCGTGAATGAGATAACGCTAGGTAACCGTAAGTATGTTGCTCCTAATGATTATTATGATAATGAATCTGAATACAATGATCTTCCTATGCCCTTTACATACATTAGTGATCATGATTTGAATGAGCACACTACTTTTGATATTGCAAATCTCTGGGAAACTAATTCTGAAAATGATGATGGTAATAATTGCCATAGTATCAGTGCTATCCATGCTTCCTCCCATAATGATATAGAAAGCTCTAAGCTTGGGGAAGAGGTGTTTGAAAATACTTTTGCTACTGATCATTATGTGTTTGATACATCTCCTTCTAATAACAATGATGGTATGGTCACAGATAAACCGACTGTGAAAGATAACTATTCTATTTCTTATGATGACACTGTGCCTCCGACCTTTAATGATTATTATAAACAATGCTATGATATAGGTTATAACTATCCTTATGAAACTTGTCATAATTATGATTGGATTGCCAAAAACAATTCCCTTAATATGCAATTTGTTTACCATGTTCAAATTCTTGATAATAATCCTGCTCCAATTACTATTAATGAGAAGAATTCTTCTTATGCCAAAATTAATGATACTTCTATGCATATGAACCATGATAAGAATGTTTTAAGTGATGGGTATATTGTGGATTTCATCAATGATGCTACTGAAAGTTATTATGAGAGAGGGAAAATATATGCATCTTAATAATATTAAGTTTCCCCTCTTTATGTTGAGAATCTTGAAGTTACTCGTATTTTATCCTCTTATGCTTGTCACTTTGTTCTTCATGAATTCATTTGTGTACAAGATTCCTTTTCATAGGAAGC
The DNA here is from genome assembly GCF_022539505.1 of Lolium rigidum. Lineage (NCBI taxonomy): Eukaryota > Viridiplantae > Streptophyta > Magnoliopsida > Poales > Poaceae > Lolium > Lolium rigidum. Next base: position 393,754,675 of record NC_061510.1, on the reverse strand, counting down.
ATGTTAGGCTTAAATTTGTTTTGAATTTGCCTCTTGATTCTCTCTTTTGCTTCAAATACTATTTCTTGCGATTGCATCATTAAAACTGTTGAGCCCATCTTAATGGCTATAAAGAAAGAACTTCTTGGGAGATAACCCATGTGTTTATTTTGCTACAGTACTTTTATTTTTTATTTGAGTCTTGGAAGTTGTTACTACTTTAGCAACCTGTCCTTATCTTATTTTATTGCATTGTTGTGCTAAGTAAAGTCTTTGATAGAAAGGTTGATACTAGATTTGGATTACTGCGCAGAAACAGATTTCTTGCTGTCACGAATCTGGGCCTAATTCTCTGTAGGTAACTCATAAAATTATGCTAATTTATGTGAGTGATCCTCAGATATGTACGCAACTTTCATTCAATTTGAGCATTTTCATTTGAGCAAGTCTGGTGCCTCAATAAAATTCGTCTTTACAGACTGTTCTGTTTTGACAGATTCTGTCTTTTATTTCGCATTGCCTCTTTTGTTATGTGGGATGGATTCCTTTGTTCCATTGACTTCCAGTAGCTTTGGGCAATGTCCAGAAGTGTTAAGAATGATTGTGTCACCTCTGAACATGTGAATTTTTGATTATGCACTAACCCTCTAATGAGTTGTTTCGAGTTTGGTGTGGAGGAAGTTTTCAAGGGTCAAGAGAGGAGGATGATATACTATGATCAAGAAGAGTGAAGAGTCTAAGCTTGGGGATGCCCCCGTGGTTCATCCCTGCATATTTCAAGAAGACTCAAGCATCTAAGCTTGGGGATGCCCAAGGCATCCCCTTCTTCATCGACAACTTATCGAGTTTCTTCTCTTGAAACTATATTTTTATTCAGTCACATCTTATGTACTTTACTTGGAGCGTCTGTTTGTTTTTGTTTTTGTTTTTGTTTGAATAAAATATGACCCATCATGCTTGTGTGGGAGAGAGACACGCTCCGCTGTTGCGTATGAACACATGTGTTCTTAGCTTTTAATGTTCATGGCGAAGGTTGAAACTGCTTCGTTAATTGTTATATGGTTGGAAACGGGAAATGCTACATGTAGTAATTGATAAAATGTCTTGGATAATTTGATACTTGGCAATTGTTGTGCCCATGTTTAAGCTCTTGCATCATATACTTTGCACCTATTAATGAAGAAATACATAGAGCTTGCTAAAATTTGGTTTGCATAATTGGTCTCTCTAAGGTCTAGATAATTTCTAGTAAAGAGTTTGAACAACAAGGAAGACGGTGTAGAGTCTTATAATGTTTACAATATGTCTTTTATGTGAGTTTTGCTGCACCGGTTCATCCTTGTGTTTGTTTCAAATAACCTTGCTAGCCTAAACCCTGTATCGAGAGGGAATACTTCTCATGCATCCAAAATCCTTGAGCCAACCACTATGCCATTTGTGTCCACCATACCTACCTACTACATGGTATTTTTCCGCCATTCGAAAGTAAATTGCTTGAGTGCTACCTTTAAAATTTCCGTTCTTTACCTTTGCAATATATAGCTCATGGGACAAATAGCTTAAAAACTATTGTGGTATTGAATATGTACTTATGCACTTTATCTCTTATTAAGTTGTTTGTTGTGCGATAACCATGTTTCTGGGGACGCCATCAACTCTCTTTGTTGAATATCATGTGAGTTGCTATGCATGTCCGTCTTGTCTGAAGTAAGGGATTTACCACTCATTTAATGGTTAGAGCATGCATAATGTTAGAGAAGAACATTGGGCCGCTAACTAAAGCCATGATCCATGGTGGAAGTTTCAGTTTTGGACAAATATCCTCAATCTCATATGAGAACATTAATTGTTGCCAATTGCTTTTGCATTAAAGAGGAGTTCATTATCTGTTGTCTATGTTGTCCCGGTATGGATGTCTAAGTTGAGAATAATCAAAAGCGAGAAATCCAATGCGAGCTTTCTCCTTAGACCTTTGTACAGGCGGCATAGAGGTACCCCTTTGTGACACTTGGTTAAAACATGTGTATTGCAATGACAATCCCGGTAATCCAAGCTAATTAGGACAAGGTGCGGGCACTATTAGTATACTATGCATGAGGCTTGCAACTTGTAAGATATAATTTACATGATACATATGCTTTATTACTACCGTTGACAAAATTGTTTCTTGTTTTCAAAACCAAAGCTCTAGCACAAATATAGCAATCAATGCTTCCCTCTGCGAAGGGCCTTTCTTTTACTTTTATGTTGAGTCAGTTCACCTATCTCTCTCCACCTCAAGAAGCAAACACTTGTGTGAACTGTGCATTGATTCCTACATACTTGCATATTGCACTTGTTATATGTGGTGACCCAGCATACCACTGCATGGTGTAGTATGCAAGTCTGATATAACACCAATGAAACACCGTTCCACTAGTATTATATCGCTCAGAGTGGTACAACAGAAACATATGCGGGTCCAAGGTATGTCTATAGAATTACAACATTGACTCTATTACATAAGATCAGCACAACCTCCTACTTTACAATGAGGTAAAACTGCAGATAACTCCAGAAGAACGACTCGTAGTCTAGTCTTATCACGAACTCTATTTGTAGAGTATTTCACTAACTACAGAGGCTAAGAATAGACTCTAGCTAAATAGGAGCTAGGTTTAGGAAGCTAGTTCCCTCCTATGGCTAAACTAGGTTTTCTCCTTGTTGGATGTGGTACCTGGCTCCTCTGACAGGGTCCTATCTCGTGAAGTAGTTGTTGACTCCTCGGCCTTCGAGTTGCACTCGTAGATCCTCCTTCGATGCCTCCATATCTAAGCGGGGGATTTAAGAGTGGGATGAGTACGAGCGTACTCAACAAGTTCATTATAGGAAAGAGGTGTTTAATGCACTAGCTACAGCATTAGACCAGAAATTCTAATACCAATGCAGGTTTTCATAATCATTTCTTCAAAAGGTTGCTTTTATTCAGAAGAACTATGTCCGTCAGCCTTCACCGGTTTACTAGAACTTCATGGAGTTCCTTTCCGGCAGGGTTCGCAGTTTCATATCCCGGAACGAGGAGTGACAGGTCACGGTTCATTACACTCTGCGAGAGGTGTGTTGCTTTACCCATAAGAGATCTTAACCTTGGTGCCAACCGAGCCGCGTGCTCGTCCACACTTCCTTTGGTGTGAGGCCCGGTATAAGGTCATAGCCAATCATATTCCTCCGCTAGCCAAGCATGAGTTTAAGTTGATACTTCCTTCTGAATATTGTGGTTGCTTCCCACAAATTTACTCCTTTCTTCTGGTGGACCTTCCTCATGTCTTTAAGATCTTCAGAATTCGTCACTTCCTCACATGAATACCATTACCCTCTAGATCTATAGCATCAAGTCAGAACTTGATATTGCAACATGCATTTGCATATCAAAGTCAAACTTCATGTATGGATCTAGTCAAACAATGAAAATCCATTAAAATCCAAGAAGACTCAGCTTTGTGCTTATAATACACATCATCATAAGCCTGAATATAATAGTTGAGTATGACATCTCTAAACATCAGGCTGAGATGTGTAGTATAAATCACCACATAAGATATGTTTATATCGTGATACTTAGCACGAATAGATGGGATTCTACTATTTGTCTCAACTTTTACCTTAATTGCACATTTGCAATGAGATAAACTTGAAACAAAGTGGTTTGGGATGATTAAGGTTAACCTAATTTTCTTTGGAAGTACTACTTAACTTAGTATTATTCCATATATAAGTGCTATTGAGGACTATTTTGTATGATATCTCTAGTTCTAATATGGTTACTCTGAATACATATCTATTAAGATATAACTCCTATACTTCCAAGTGTTTCTATCATAAGCATATGGTCATGATGTGCTTGGCACACTTCCATATTTTTGGTACACAGTTCTTGCACTATTGTTGAACAACTGGCTTCTTATTGTACTCATTTTAATTATTTATGATGTTTCAGTCCATCACATAATGACTCTCAAGTGAATCATCTATGATTAACAATTCTACCATGTAAGTAGGCATACATTATTCCTATACCTCTTTATTTCCTCCATGATTGAATCATCATGGTCTATACTACCTCATATAAATTATATTTATCACTTGCTATCAGTTGTTTTCACAAGTTGGGTGAATTTTACCTTCCCATTACTTGTCTTGGTATACCTATTCTAGTAGGATATCTTACTTATCTCATCACTCCTATTACAGGTCTGAACAATTCTTACTTAACCATAACATGTGTTGGTACACATCTTCCAATAGGATATCTTCCTTATGGTTGTATCCTCTCTTTGGACTACCATGTATTGTATACCAACTGTGATCTACTCATCTATTGTTTTAAGGACTTAATGGTGTGCTACATATTTGGGATTAGCTAACTAACTTTACTTAGGAAAGATAGGTAAGAAATGTTGACTCAAGTGTGTCAGGATTATTCTCAAGTGAATACCCATCTTAAGTCATAAGAAGTTTTGGTTTACCTAGGACAACTTCCTATAGACACTACCAATCCTGTAGGTCTCCTTTAAAGGGTTTTAATCCTAGGGTCAAAGCATTTGCTCCGATACCAGCTGTGGTGACCCAGCATACCACTGCATGGTGTAGTATGCAAGTCTGATATAACACCAATGAAACACCGTTCCACTAGTATTATATCGCTCAGAGTGGTACAACAGAAACATATGCGGGTCCAAGGTATGTCTATAGAATTACAACATTGACTCTATTACATAAGATCAGCACAGCCTCCTACTTTAGAATGAGATAAAACTGCACATAACTCCAGAAGAACGACTCGTAGTCTAGTCTTATCACCAACTCTATTTGTAGAGTATTTCACTAACTACAGAGGCTAAGAATAGACTCTAGCTAAATAGGAGCTAGGTTTAGGAAGCTAGTTCCCTCCTATGGCTAAACTAGGTTTTCTCCTTGTTGGATGTGGTACACGGCTCCTCCGACGGTGTCTCGTCTCGTGAAGTAGTTGTTGACTCCTCGGCCTTCGAGTTGCACTTGTAGATCCTCCTTCGATGCCTCCATATCTAAGCGGGGATTTAAGAGTGGGATGAGTACGAGCGTACTCAACAAGTTCATTATATGAAAGAGGTGTTTAATGCACTAGCTACAACATTAGACCAGAAAGTCTAATACCAATGCAGGTTTTCATAATCATTTCTTCAAAAGGTTGCTTTTATTCAGAAGAACTATGTCCGTCAGCCTTCACCGGTTTACTAGAACTTCATGGAGTTCCTTTCCGGCAGGGTTCGCAGTTTCATATCCCGGAACAGGGAGTGACAGGTCACGGTTCATTACACTCTGCAGAGGTGTGTTGCTTTACCCATAAGAGATCTTAACCTTGGTGCCAACCGAGCCGCGTGCTCGTCCACACTTCCTTTGGTGTGAGGCCCGGTATAAGGTCATAGCCAATCATATTCCTCCGCTACCTCATACACCCACCCTTTGTTGCATACCCCGACCCTGGGTCCTCGCCGGTCCTCTTATACCAATTAAGGATGGACCCCGACCACGACAACAGTTTGGGACTCGTTAACCAAACTCCTTCGCCGGTAGCTGCAACCCATCATAGACCACTTACCGTGGGGAATTAGAATGGGATCCCCACCCCACCGCTTGCCCAACCTGGGTCAAGTGTCTACGGTAAGCGCATCCGTTGATGTACAAGAGGTGGAAATACAATTGACTATTCCGTCCCACTCCAGATCTTATGGTTAACACGGGTATTACGGCACAAGAATCACTCGGACGACATTTGTTGTTTAATCCTAGATGGATATAAACCCTTGCAATGGAACCTCCACCATATCAACACAATCCATGGTTCCATTGCCCACCACATAGTCATATTCATAGTTATGAAAATAGTGGTTTTGGTTTTTATGCAATAGTGATAATCATAGTACTTTGCAAGAAATTTTATAAAGATACTCAAATGACATGAGCAAGTGATGAACTTGCCTTTCTTGACTGCAAGATTATGCAGGCAAGGTCTTCGATACGTAGTAACTCCAAATTCTGAAATAGCATCATCGTCCGGTAAGGACGATGTTTAAAAGATTGGCAAGGATGCAATAATGCATAAGAATGAGATGCAATCGCTCTAAGCGTGACCTAACCCCGATGATTTAGGATTAGTGAGTTGTGATAATTGGTTCAGGGTGTGTTGCACTTTTTAGAGTGATTCACAAACAAGGTTCTTATTCAGGTGTGATTACTTGGTATTATAAACAGGTAGATAATAAGGCATAGTAATCAATTTAGCACACAAAGAATGATAATTGGCATAATGTTAACAAGTAAAGAACAGTTGTTAGTTTTAACACTATATGGCATGGTTAATGATTAATTATCATATACTTAAAAAGAATAACTTTTGAAGAACATTGCTTAATAAAGAACAAGTATGATAATTAGGTTGGTGGGGTTCTATGGTTGTCTATGGTTTCATCTAGTTTCTGGGGTAAGTATTAAATGGATCCCAACAATGTTGGATTCATCAATAGCTAGGGATCATATGGTTTTAATGAAGCACATCTTAAGTAATTGCTTATACATGGTTGCTATAAAGATTGGTATATCTTGCTGGTGATAGCTGGCTAGGGTTTATGGATTCTATTAGGCAGGGTTGATGACTATTCTATATTTTCTTCAAAAGAATAACTTTTGAAGAACATACTTCTTAACTAATAAGAAGTATATCAATTAGGGTTGAGGTGGTCTAGGTTTTTCTTTTGAATTCATCAAGTAGAGAATAATTGGTTCCTAAATAAGGTGGTTTATAAACATGTTACACTATTAGGGTTTAGGTGTATGGCAATTAATGCCAAATATTAAGCTGGGTTGCTATATAGAGTTCATCACAATGGTGTGATGCTAAATAGGGATAAATAATGATGATGGCTTTGGTAATAGGTTCTAGGTTTTACACTTGGTTGACTCTACTTGATTATCTAGGTCTGATGAAGATGAATATATGGAATACCCATATATTGGTGATAGGTCTTCTACATTTTATGTGACCAAGACAAGTATTTAGTTGCTACTATGGTTCTATGATTTGAAAGTAGGTACCATGATCACATGCTTCAACCTAGGGTTTAGGTTAGAAGCAATTTAAGGTTCACATGAAATAATGGAACTGGGTTTCTAATGGAGTTAGGATTTTAGGGTATCACATGGAATGATGAATTCCTGTTTTTCTACCATATGGAACTAGGGTTTTCTAGTTACCCTATAATTCTTGGATTAATAACTTCATTAATAAAGTTGAAGTTATTACTAACTTCAGAATAAAATAATATTCAATTTGGCTTTTTATTATTTTTAAATAACTAGCAAGTTGGCCCTCGCAATGCGAGGGCATCATCTTATTGTGTATGAAATGTTATGTATGTTACCTTGAGATTATTTAAGTTTGAATATGGTTTCCTTTTATTTACCGAACTAAATGAAAAAATACATGTCATTTCAGAAATCGGCACATCCATATGTCTATCTAGCTCTTAGTAGGATGACGATGACGGTATTAAAGTTTGAGATTTTCTGAGGACAAAACGTGCCCGTGTTTGCCCCGTGGCGTGGGGCAACGGTAAGTTGCCAGGGTATTTTTATGTGGGACCCAACAACTTCATTTTTTCTAGAAAAAGCACAGTCGTACAGTTTTAAAGGAGCTTCCTAGATCATGCCACGCCACCGTGCTATAAATATCACGTTCGCCAGATACCATGGTTGTAAAGTTTAAATTAATCATGCATATATTTTATTTCTGAAAACCCTAGTTAGAATTAATTTTAATAAGTTAATTCTACTGCATGTATACCAAAGAAAAATCTTGTTATGGCCTTGGTCGATGTGATATCTAATTGGTGAAAATCACTATGGATCCTTTGTTGCAAAATGAGTTATGCTTATTAATTTGTAAATCTACAACTCACTTACATATACATGTGTTACAATTATATTTTGTTAGAGCATGCATGTAGCGACAGTTAGAAATGAAAGTTAATTTGTTTTCATTTAAAATATGTGTCCGTATGTGCATGGATGGAATGCAATAATTAGTAGCTCAACCTAAATATATAGAGAAAATTAACCATGATGTCCAAATAGGTAGGATGTACTCCCTCTGTCTCAGAAAACGTGTTTTAGATTTATCTAATTTTTTAAATTTAGACAAAGCTAAGATATGTTTTATAAGACGGACATAAAGCGATATGACCGTTATCTTGTCTTTAAGATACCTACAAAAGGTTTTTGATTCCATATATAGAACCTGATTCATAACTTGATTGGGTTGATCGGATCGGTAGGCTTTAAAAAATGGTGAATTGATCGGTCTCCTTTTCACGTGTTATAATCGTGTCGAAGGAGGTGTGTACCATTTTCTCACGCACGTGTAGTTCAATGAAAAAGGAGACGGAGTCCTTCACGAATAAAAAAGACCTATGTCTTACACCCGTATAATTTAAGGAAAGAAAAAGTCCCTTATCTCATATGTAGTGTCAGCATATTAATTAGGTATGTACAAAGAAAACTACTCCTTCTTAGATGTAAAACGTGAAAGGCAACGACTCATGTACCGTTTTTTTTGTTAGATTGCATTTTTTTTAGAGAGTACTTACGTCAAAAAAATATGTCTATTTGTGTACACATTTGTTTGTACCATATTATCTATTTATCTGAGACGTTAAGATTAAAATCACCGCAAACGGTCGGTCCATCAACAAAGGGAAAAAGGAAAAAAACATATGGATAAGTGTATGTACATATTTACGAGCGCATACATGTGTATAGTATGTGTATAGTGTTTCTCAAAAAAAATCGAAGAGTATCATACAAAACAAATAATATTTGCAGGAACAGTTATAAGGGTTAAGATTGTACACTTTCAAAGTCCTCTAAATATAAATAGTAGTGAGATATTATTTTTATTTTATATACACATATAATACATTTAAAGTCATGCCCTTCACGTGTAATACTAAGATCTAGTTTCACAATAAACTTTAGGCTTCTATAAATGTGGACGTGTATTTCCTTAAACTACACGGACAATGGTTTTTTTTTTTTTGCTACCAACAATAAATTATAAGGCTCCTTGAAAAACAATGGAATGCGTAGGAGAGATGGTCTCTATCTCCTCTTTTTCTTGAACTAAACGGACTGCTCCATCACGAAAGAGAAAAAAGGAATAACCAGGAAAGGAAGGAAATATTGGATGTTCGAACGTGATATATATCTTGCGGCCCAGCAAAGAAAGGGATAAGGAAAGCAAAGCGATCGTTCTTTTTTTGGGGTAATACAACTGACACGTCCCATGGCTATTCTAAGAAAACGTGTCTACGTGCCTAATGTTATACACATATATTGTTGTGCGTAACAGTTATTGTCTTTTAATCTCAGACGTTAATATTAAAATTAATGGATTATAATATTTCAGCATATGTGGATTAACCTGGTGCCTCGAAAAACACCCTTATTTTGCTTTTAGTATATAATGTGTAACAGTTATTGTCTTTTAATCTCAGACGTTAATATTAAAATCAATGGATTATAATATTTTAGCATATGTGGATTAACCTGGTGCCTCGAAAAACACCCTTATTTTGCTTTTAGTATATAATAGATTTACTAATTAGGGTAATTATTAATTAGGGTTTAAATCCTTATAATAAGGATTTAATAAGTTATTAATAAAGGAAAATTTAGTTTTAATGTTTTCCTTATTTGTTTACTGGTTTTTGTTTAGTTTGTAAGGTTTTCCTAATTATTGAATTTTAATTCAATTAAGAATAAAAGAAAAATGCTTAAATAACAAGTATTAAATACTTAAATTTTTATTACAAATAAAAATTTCATATTATATTTTTATTGGATAGATTTTTATTTTCTAAGAATTTTGATATATTATTTTCATTTTTTCTGAGTTAATATGAATTTTATAAATTCATGTAATGTTTCTGGAATAATGGGATTTAAATTTAAACAGAAATTAACTATCTGCACCCGGCTAGTCTACCCGCAGAGCCAGTGATCAGTGGGCCTACGCCACGTTGGCTGCCACGTGGTGCCGATGTGGCAACCATGTGCTCTGCCGGCGGCCAGTGCTGGACGTCGCCGGCGATACAGGGTTCCCGCGGAGGCGTGCGTAGGTTCATTGGAACGAGGACGACAAGACGATGCTAAAGGTGGTCGCGCCGCTCCTTATTGGTCACCGGAGCATGCACGGCGGCGAGGTTCTGCGGTGGTTCTCACGGGCTATCGACGCGATGGCGCTACGGCGAGCAATCGAGTGAGCTAGGCATGCTGGGGAACTCAGGAGCTCACCAGGATCACGACGCGCGTGACGGCGGGGCTTGTCGTGGCCTGGTTCGCCGGATTTCATGGCGTCGGTGTCGGGGAAGACGAGCTCGACGGTGAGGCTACAGCTCGCCCCGGCCCGATTCCTTTTGCACCGAGAGCATGTCGAAGATGGCGATCACGATGGTGTCCACGGCGTGGCTCGAGGGGGTCTACACCGGCGGCGATGGTCGATGACCGGGCCGGTTAGGGTTTCGTCTGGGGAGAAATTAGACAGAGGAGGAAGAAAACCGAGCTAGGGTTTGTCGGGAGGCTTTATACGGCGCCAGGAGTGAGCCTCGTCACCACGCCGAGCGAGGAGGAGCTGCCAGCGCCGTGGAGAAAGGAGGCACGGCGTCGTGCTGGCCTCCAGCACACGGAGAGGATGAGGACGACCCTCTCCATAATTTTTTTTGACGAAACGTTACGTGGGTTGGTTTTGGGCCGAGACTTGGGCCGTGTTGGGGGCTTCTGCTGGGCTGTTGCGCTGCTTCATGGCCAGGTAAGGCTCTTTTCCCTCTTTTTCTTTTATCTGTTTTCTTTTTCTATTTTCCATTTTGTTAATTTAAATACTGTTTTGAATTCAATCATATTTTGTAAATTTGATTGATTGAATTCAAGTAATATTCATTCCAGGCACTTAAAATATTGTTGTTGTGTATTAACAAATTTAATATGTACTAAAACATTGGTTTCTTAATTACTATTGGTATTTGGATTTAATTATTACTATTGACATGAATTTGAATATCATCTTGAAAATATTCAAATTAGTTTCCAATGATATTTTTCTCACTTAGTGATATGTAGGTTTTATTTGGTATTACTTTGCAAGAAACAATTTCATGGTAATATTTATTACTGAATTGCAAATAAGAAGGTGGTTTTAATGGCATGATTTCATGTGCTAAAATGTGTCTAAGGATTTGACCTCTTATTTGGGAATGTTGTCACTTGCACATAATTTTTATGTGAGCACTTGCTTGTTAAGGTTTTGTAGATTTTATCATAACCATATTTCAAAGGTGGCACTAGGATTATATTTAATAACACCTTGAATGACTTGGAGTAGACATTACTTCCATCCTGGTTTGGTCTTAATTATAGTGATAAGTGGTTGATCAATACCATGGTTTAATTATCAAATATGTTCTAGGTTTTAATTGTGATCTCCTAAGTGATGCACAAACTAAGATTGAGATGTAGTTTAGGGTTTTACTTGTGATCATAAATTAATTCACAAGTTAGGTTGTGATATGGGCATAGATACTTTTTATAGTTAACCTTGGTTATATGGATGAATGGTTTCTCACCATATAAGGTATATAGTTTAACTCTAAAGGTTTTCTTGTTTTCTTTGATTGAGGAATAAATGAAATGTAGATAGGATTCTACTTATGATCACCAAGTGATTCACAAGTTAGGGTTGAGATATAACCTAGGTTTGCTTACTCATGATTTTTCTATCATTTCAAGTGGTGAATGATATTTAATTATCATATAGTATTTAACTTATGGCTTATTCTTATATTTCTCCAAAGTATGGTTATGGCACTATCATGAGCAATTTGTTCTCAATGGCTTGTACTCCCAATTCTTAGAGTATATGATCATTACCCAATGGTGATGATCATGCATGGTATGGGCTTCCTTAAGTATCACTAAAAGTATTTAGATATGGTTATTCCAATTACCCCTCTCACTTCACAAGGTCTTGGATTATAATCTATGGTTCTACTCAAGGAATGATGATGTGATTAACTAAATATGTGGTTTGCCTAAGAATTCTACCTTGCTAGCTTCTGTAGCTTGTTCTTCAGGAAATCTGATAAACCTACATCTTGTGGCATGCCTCCACCTCCTAGCTGCTTCATCTTGATCCTAACTATTTTATGGAGTGGCAAAATGTTTTGGTCTTCTTGCATCAAGGTGTAAGATGATGAAATGGATGAAGTGTGAGGCTCCTTTTATAGGCTTGGGCATGCTCTAGTAACATGACACATGGGTGGATGACTCTTGCTTTAATTTGATGAGTAAGGTGCTTGGTTGTCATGCTCTCATCCATAGCAATCCTTTAAGCATGAGGTGGCATATCTTAGGATTCAAGCTATGTAGATATTTTCATCCTATGTGGCATTGAGATTATCCTCTCATGTGATTTATTTTTGGATAGCCAAGTGGCTTTTGTTACTAAATATCTTGTGAATGATTTTATGCTTGTGGTTGAGTCACTATATCATATGTGATGGTATTTATATCATTATTGGGATCAAAATGTCAAAGATAAGGATTATACCCCAATTTTGAATGGTGATGTTTGATTTCCGCATCTTGTGGCATGCCTCCACCTCCTAGATGCTTCATCTTGATCCTAACTATTTTATGGAGTGGCTCAATGTGTTGGTCTTCTTGCATCATGGTGCAAGATGATGAGATGAATGAGGTAGAGGGTTCCTTTTATAGGCTTAGGCATGCACTAATAGCTTGACACATAAGTGGATGACTCTTGTTTTAATTTGATGAGTAAGGTGCTTGGTTGTCATGCTCTCATCCATAGCAATCCTTTGAGCATGAGGTGGCATAGCTTAGGATTCAAGTTATGTAGATATTTTCATCCTATGTGGCATGGGTATTATCCTCTCATGTGATTTATTTTTGGATAGCCAAGTGGCTTTTGCTACTAAATATCTTGTGAATGATCTCATTCTTATGGGTGAGTCACTATATCATATGTGATTGTATTTATATTATAATTGGGGTCAAAATGTCAAGAATAAGAAGTATACCCCAATTTTGAATGATGATGTTTGATTTCACCAAGGCATGATCATATGAGTTTCAAAGTACTCATATCTTATTTTATTCAAATAGTTGGAACTATAATTCGTAATGTAAACGAATTTAGTTTTGTAATATTCCACATATTTAATAAATTATGATTGCAATAAGAATGTGTGGCTTTTATGCACTTAGGTCCTTGGGTTTTGCTATATTTGGTATTTAGTTTTAAAGTGAATTCAATTGTACCTCAAGGTAGTTGCTTAACTTTTAAGTGTTAATAATTTAGAGTTTGCTTCTTATCTCTTTGTTGGTTATATACCTCTCCCATCTCTAGGGTTTAATGATAAGCCTTTGTTGGGGTTAAGTTCAAGAGTTTAATTCAAGAAATACCATGAGGTTCATGGTAGGAATATTTATTTGTTAAAGACATGGAAAAGATAAGTGAAGAATGGTTTCTCCATTTATGGTTACTTGATTTCCAATTGAATAGATGTTCTTATGTTATGGCAAGGAATACCATGTTATGATCTTTTATGAGATCAAGCAATTGATCATTGAGTAAAGTGTTGTTGTGTTGATTACTAGTTCCATTTGATCTAACCCTTGGATCAAATCACCTCTACCCAAAACAAAGTTTTGGCAAAGTCACATTGAGGTTTATAGCGCTTGACTTGATGAGCTACTACAATTCCACCAAGATCAAGTGAAACTTCGCCATCGTGACTGCTTTACTTTAAAGCGCGAAAATTCCCAGATTTTCTATGCATGAATGCAATGCACACATCTGTTTCCTCTATTTTTGTAACCCCAATACCTAGGATATTACAGTCTCTACCCTTAAACTAAACTTCGTCCTCGAATTTTGATCTCTCTCACGTTTCCGAAGTGTGGATCTGACTTGTGCGTACTAAATCTTTCTCGACTCCATGGTGATCTTACTGAATATAATTGAATACATCCCTTGTCCAGATTCTTCCTGGAATCCATTAGTGTTTGACATCAAACAACTATTACTTCCTTTATTTCCATGATTTCCTCCAATATTATAAGCTTGTTTCCTTTCTCATTGAATATTCAATGATTGGGACTTCTTCTTGTCCCGACAAGTCTTAATTGAGGACTAATTGGATAACATTCTCCTATTTGATAAAATAGGTCTTTGTTTTCCCTTACTACCAAAACTTGCAGAAATGGTGCTTAATAAGGTACTAACCATGGAAATGGTTGTGATGGTTTATTTTCCTAAGAATGGATTAGACTCTTTTATTCCATCCAATCATGGTTTACAGTTGATACCTCTAACTATTTTGGGTTATTTAGGTTCCATGAAAGGAATCCTTATATTAGTATGTGGTTCTGGTATGGTCAATTTCCTTTGGTCTTTGGGTCTTCTTGAGCTTTATTTGGTCTCCTACAATCCTTCATCCAACTTCCTTAGCCTTAATTTACTTGGGCTATCATACTTCCGAGTAAATACTACTCACTTTCTCAAGTTACAGTCCACTTTTTACTTCCTCGAGGTATAAACCTCGGCTTCTGGTCTGGCATCCTTCTGAAAGTAGTGTTCAAGAATCTTATGAAAATAAGGTTGAACTTCCTCTCAGTTCAGACCTTCTTCTTCTATTATGCTCAAAGTATTGAGTTATTGTACATCCAACTCAATCTTTAGTCTACCCCTTAGAGTTTTCTTATGGTCTTCAACTCTTTTTCTTCCAACTATTGGACTTATGTTAGAACATTGGTATAGATCTTGTTTATGATTTATATCCCTCTAATTTTTGCGAAGAATCTTTGTGGTGTATCCACTCAATTGTGGACATCCAATGTGAATCCTTTGACTAAATGTTTATAGATCTAGATATTTGGTCGACAATATTTTTATTTGTTCACAAACTTTTGTTACAACTAATTAAATCGTGGACTATTTGTAATACCAACTGATACTGGCTGTGGTTATTCTACCAACTGTGGCTATTTGATATCTAAAAATGGATTCTATTATAGGTTCTAATTAACTGGACGAGACATCTTCTTCTTTATCTCGCAGTATTGATATTATACCAATTGTGGTCTTCTGATACCAACTATGGTCTTCTTATGTCTCGCTATGATTTCATATATCACCTTCCTTCATTTAGGGTTTATTTTGCAAGAAAACCACTAGCTGACACTATGATTATAGTATCCTAAGTGATTTCCCTTGCATTCCTCTTCTATGTTGACTATGGATCTGCTTGAGCTTCACCATAATCACCATATTTCTTACCTTCATGCTTCTCATGTACTAAAGTACTCCTCTGTTGAGGTAAAGCATGAATGTTGATTGGCACTTCCTTCTGAGTATTGTGGTTGCTTCCCACAACTTTGTTTCCTTTACCTCATGAACCTTCATCTTGTCTTCAAAATATACAGAATTCGTCACTTCCTCACACGAATACCATTACCCTCTAGATCTATAGCATCAAGTAAGGACTTGATATTGCAACATGCATTTGCATATCAACGTCAAACTTCATGTATGGATCTAGTCAAACAATGAAAATCCAATAAAATCCAAGAAGATTCAGCTTTGTGTTTATAATACACACCATCATAAGCCTGAATATAATAGTTGAGTAAGACATCTCTAAACATCAGGCTCTGATGTGTAGTATACAACACCACATAATATAGGTTTATATCGTGATACTTAGCATGAATAAGTGGATTTCTACTATTTGTCTCAACATTTATCTTAATTGCACAATTGCAATGAGATAAACTTGAAACAAAGTAGTCTAGGATAGTTAAAGTTAACCTAGTTTTGCTTGGAAGTACTAATTTAGCTTCCCTTTTTGTTGAGGAATACCTCTCATGATATCTTTAGGTTCCAACATCGTCACTCTAAACACATAACTATGGAGATATAACTCTTATACTTCCATGTGTTCTTATCCTGTAACTAGGGTTCTGATGTACTTGACACAGTTCCCATGGTTTTGGAACACAATTCTTGCTCTATTGTTTAACATCTGGCTTCTTATTGTTCTCCTCCAAAATGTTTATGACGTTCCATTCCATCACATAATGATTCTCAGGTGAATCATATATGATTAACAGCTCTACCATATAAGTAGACATATTATTTTCCTATCTCTCTTACTTACCTTCCATGATTGACTCATCATGGTCTATACTACCTCATATCACTTGTTTTTATCACTTACTATCAGTTGTTTCACACGTCTAGAAAATTTTACTTACTCATTACTTATCTTGGTCTACATCTTCTATTAGGATATCTTAATTATCTTCATCAATTGATATAATTCCTATTACCGATCTGGATAATTCTTACTTAATCATAACATATGTTGGTACACATCTTCCAATAGGATAGCTTCCTTATGGTTGTATCCTCTCTTTGGACTACCATGTATTGTATACCAACTGTGATCTACTCATAATTATTTTAGGGTCTTAAGAGTATCCTACATAATTTGAGATTAACTAGCTAACATTACTTAGGAAATATAGGTAGGAAATGTTGACTCAAGTGTGTCAGGATTATTCTCAAGTGAATATCCATCTCAAGTCATAAGAAGTATTTGGTTTACCTAGGACAACTTCCTATAGACACTACCAATCCTATAGGTCTCCTTTAAAGGGTTTTAATCCTAGGGTCAAAGCATTTGCTCCGATACCA
>NC_061510.1:393704905-393737753 GCF_022539505.1 Lolium rigidum | reverse complement strand
TGGCGAGATGTAGTGCGGCGCAACACCGGAGATTCCGGCGCCAACGTGGAACCCGCACAACACAACCAAAGTACTTTGCCCCAACAAAACGAGTGAGGTTGTCAATCTCACCGGCTTGTCGTAACAAAGGATTAACCGTATTGTGTGGAAGATGATTGTTTGCAGAAAACAAGTAGAACAAGTATTGCAGTAGATTGTATTTCAAGTAAAGAGAATTGGACCGGGGTCCACAGTTCACTAGAGGTGTCTCTCCCATAAGACGAACATCATGTTGGGTGAACAAATTACAGTTGGGCAATTGACAAATAAAGAGAGCATGACCATGCACATACATATCATGATGAGTATAGTGAGATTTAATTGGGCATTACGACAAAGTACATAGACCGCCATCCAACTGCATCTATGCCTAAAAAGTCCACCTTCGAGGTTATCATCCGAACCCCTCCAAGTATTAAGTTGCAAAGCAACGGACAATTGCATTAAGTATGGTGCGTAATGTAATCAACAACTACATCCTTAGACATAGCATCAATGTTTTATCCCTAGTGGCAACAAGCACAACACAACCTTAGAACTTTCATCACTCGTCCTGGTGTCAATGCGGGCATGAACCCACTATCGAGCATAAGTACTCACTCTTGGAGTTACAAGCATCTACTTGGCCCGAGCATCTACTAGTAACGGAGAGCATGCAAGATCATAAACAACACATAAGCATAACTTTGATAATCAACATAACAAGTATTCTCTATTCATCGGATCCCAACAAACGCAACATATAGAATTACATATAGATGATCTTGATCATGATAGGCAGCTCACAAGATCCGACAATGAAGCACAATGGGGAGAAGACAACCATCTAGCTACTGCTATGGACCCATAGTCCAGGGGTAGACTACTCACACATCACACCGGAGGCGACCATGGCGGCGTAGAGTCCTCCGGGAGATGATTCCCCTCTCCGGCAGGGTACCGGAGGCGATCTCCTGGATCCCCCGAGATGGGATCGGCGGCGGCGGCGTCTCTGGAAGGTTTTCCGTATCGTGGCTCTCGGTGACATGGGCATACCCTTCGGGTACCCATTATTAGTATACCTGGCTCGGCCCAATATGGAGAAGACCCAATATGGAGAAGGCCCAACAAGGCAACCCGAAGAAGTAGTCGGCTAGGACTCTTGTAAAACCCTAGGCTGGTTGCATATATAAAGCCAGCCAGGGTACCCGATAGAAGGAGGACAACAGAGAGACAGAATATAGACAACATAGCTCCGCCTATGGCGGCACCATGTAAACATATTATGCTCATATACTGGATTGCTAGCAGCACGTAGGGATCCTCCACCGAGGGGACCCGAAGCTGGGTACGTCGTGTGCCTAATCTCGACCCCGGAATCTCCATCGTCGCTCTTCCCGAAACCCTAGTCTACAATACGTAGGCATTGCCGAGGTGATCCCTCGTCAATTGGCGCCGTCCGTGGGGATCGCGGCGACTGGATTTTGTTATCTGGGCGAGATCCGTCATGTTCATCATCATCAACAGCGTATACCGATCAACCTCAACAAAGCAGCAGCGGCGCGCCCAATTTACATCAACCCTGCCTATACGCATCTTGAAAGATCGATTGGGAGAAAGCTTCGAGGCGGTGGCTGATCCCATCCAATCCTTGAAGTAATATGCTGTGCAGATTCCGTAATAACCGTGCAGCTAGGCGATGGTCCACGTTTGCCTGGATGCTATGGGCAATCAAGCGGCTGACGCACGTGTGCTAGAAAATCAAGCTGTACTCTACGTGAGTCATGTCATTGAAGCACTAGAAGATGTCCATCAATTTCTTGTCGCCAAACGTCGCTCTACTTCATCCGCGCCGCACTTCATCTGGATCAACTCCAACTCCATCCGACAACATATGGCATCCGATCAATCAATCCGCGCCATAGTTCGGCAGCGGCCGGACTCGATCTCTCCTCGGCGCCACCTACCGTATGAGGCACAGACTGTTTCGCCAGAATTCCAATCGTTCAAACTCCTGGCCTGGATGTGGACAAGCATGCAAAGCCTCGCGTCCTCCATCAAGTCGAGAAGCAGCTCACATCTTTCAAGAAGTAGATAAACTTTGGGCAACCGATAATTGTGTCAGGGAAAAAAAAAGATTAACTTGAGTCACCAAACCATTAATTGGGGCAACGAAGGAGATTACTCAATGAGATTTTGCATCCAACGGATTGGACAAAAAAAAAAAGCACCGATCAAGCCTTGCAAGGAGCCAGCGGTTCCCGACATTTTTCATCTGCTCCGTCAACTTCTTTCAAAAGACGCCGCTCCACTTCGTCTACATCATGCTTCGTCGCGAACTCGTCGTCCGATAAGAAATATCAGGTGCTATACTTCCAATTAATTAGTATTTGTAAAATTATTTGACCAAATATTTTCGGCTCGAGTTATTATTTGCGGTCGAGCTTGCGCACTACAATATAACTGCAGATTGAAACAAAGCTTCGACTACTCTGTTGGGTCGATCGCGCGCTCATCGCACTGGGGGCTTGCCTGTCGCGGACACGACATCGCGGACTTGATATACTCGGGGGCTCGCTCGTTGTGGATCCGCCACATCAGATGCATCTTCTTCATCTACTACTTCCGTCCAGGCGTCGCACGCCTATATCGACTATGCCAGCTGCACGACTTGCTCTAGCGACGACCCCGTCGTACCCGATGAAAAAGCTAAGTATTCCTCTTCCTCCAAGATTCACTTATTTATTTACTTTTGCCACACCCGAATACTCGGGGGCTGCACCATTACATCATTACAACAAATTCACCCAGCACTGTGGCTGCGCCATTACTTCATTACCACAAATATACTCGGTTACTTGGTGAATTTCTTTTCTTCGGCTCTGGATATATCTTCTCCGGCTCACATTTTCTTCGGCTCAGTGGAATCATTTTCTTCGACTTAGTGGCGTTATCTTTTTCGGCTCAGTGGATTTATTCGGATTACTGGATTGGTTTTCTTTGGGTTATTACTGGTTCACTTATACAATATTACCCGATGCGTTTCCGGGCCAATGGACTCATCTTCTATGGTTATTACTGGAACTATTTTCTTCGGTTCAATGGATTCATCCTCTATAATATCAACGGACTCATCTTCTATGGTTATTACTGGAACTATTTTGTTCGGTTCAATGGATTCATCCTCTATAATATCAACGGATTCATCTTCTATGGTTATTACTGGAACTATTTTCTTCGGTTCAATGGATTCATCCTCTATAATATCAACGGATTCATCTTCTATGGTTAATACTAGATTCTTCGGGTCAATGGATTCATCCTCTATGATATCGGCGGGTTCATCTTCAATATGTGATTCATATTTGATGGTTTAATCTTTAATATGGATTCATCTCAAGTACTTCATCTCGGACTTCATCTTCAATATTTCATCCTTAATGGCCTTCTTTCGGCGACACGGATAATACTCGGGGGCTCGACAACAACTTCGCCCCGAGTAACAACTGTGACACGGCGTCTAAGCGACAATCATGACATCACCCCAGCAGTGCTCGGGGGCTCGGCTATCTCTTCATCAACAATTTGGTGGTATCCACTTTCGTTAAATCGGTGGTTTCTACTTCGGCTCAACTTTTTCGCTGCACTCGAAGACCTCATCGCGCATCGACTCCGTCATGCCCAATAAGCTAAGTGTTCCTTTATTTCACATAAAGTTGATTATCATTTAATTTCGCCGCACCCGTTGCTCGGGGGCTGCGCGGCATATATTCACTTTACATATCATCGAATCCGAGCATCTGACACCGCATGCGAAAAAGAGAGTCAAGGGAAAGATAGAAAAAGTTTGTTTATTTGTGCAGGAGATAGCAAATTTCAAAGTATATAAGAGAGAACCCGACGAAATTGTCTACAGGGAGAACTCGACGAAATTGTCTTCAAGAAAGAACAGGACCCGACGAAATTTTCCAGAAAGGAGGTCCCGAAGAATTATCTTCAAGGAGGTGCCGAAGAATTATCCTCAAGGAGGTGCTGAAGAATTATACTCAAGGAGGTGCCGAAGAATTATACTCAAAGAGGTGCCGAAGAATTATCCTCAAGGAGGTGCCGAAGAATTATACTCAAGGAGGTGCCGAAGAAATTGTCCTCAAAGAGGACACGAAGAATTGTCCTCAAGGAGGACCCGAAGAAATTTTCCTGAGGGAGGAACTCGACGAAATTATCATCAAGGAAAAAAAAAAGGAGTAGAAAAAAAAAGGGGAGAAAAAAAAAGAGGATGGACAAATCTTCGGGTCCATTGACTCGTCATTTGTTCTGAGCTAGAGCATCGGCGATGTGCTTGACGACAATATAGAAGCACCAATATATTCGGCTGTCTCATCAAGCCCGAGAAAAAATAGAAGAACCCGCAAAATGGGTCATTGCATCAGCCGAACAAGGCATTCGACAATATATTCTCAGAACGCCAAAGTTGCGATCAATTTCTGAATGCCGCAAATTTGCGAAGGTAAGACCCCAGATCCGTTCTGCTGGGCGTGGCATCGCCGAAGACCGCGCTCTGCTACTTTTATCCGTATCAACAGATACGAAGAAAAATCCTCACGGACGCGTTAGGTACCCGATAAATATGACTCGGGACTCGACGGAATGGTAAGACCTTAAGCGGCACTCGTCGAAGCTTACACCAGTATCCCGAGATCATGTCCAGGGACGTGATCTTGAAGTAGGTTTTTGCGGATTGCCACTAGAGCAGCTTAACTAGTACCTGATCCGTCAGATGAACTAGCCCCAATTACCATTATCCCTGTACAATATAGATATGGATGTCAAATAAAAATAGCAAAGACCTAGAGTCGATAAAAAAAAGAGGGGCTGTGCCAAGTTGATTATTGAGTAGTACAACTCGAGCCTATGTCTAGGTGCAAGCACCTGCTCATAGGCTCGGGGGCTACTCTTATCAAGAGTATTGTTCATCCTCCCGATAAGATACAAGAAAGAGGAAAAATTGTGGTGTCGATTAAAAGCAAGTTGAGCCTACACCCAAGTGCAAACACTTGGCCGTAGCCTCGGGGCTACTCCCATCGGGAGCGCTGGTCGCGCACCCGATAGAAAAATAACTTCGACAAGCATAGGTTTGTAGACTCAACTCGATTCTACGACTCGAGTGGAGCCTACTCCCATCGGGAGCACATGGATTTCATCAAGTTCTCCGGAAATATAGTTAAGTTCTTCATCGAGTAGTACAACTTGAGTCTATGCCCAAGTGCAAGCACTTGCCCATAGACTCGGGGGCTACTCCCATCGGGAGCGCTGCCGCGCACCCGATAGAAAATAATTTCGAGACATCATCTACGCTACATATGATCTACGACATGGACCTCGCTTTGTATTTTCTTCGAATCCGGAGATGGTTATGCTTGGAGTTTCTACGCAAGTCTTCGACTTCCCTATAAACTCGGGGGCTACTGACATGGGCATACCCTTCGGGTACCCATTATTAGTATACCCGGCTCGGCCCAATATGGAGAAGACCCAATATGGAGAAGGCCCAACAAGGCAACCCGAAGAAGTAGTCGGCTAGGACTCTTGTAAAACCCTAGGCTGGTTGCATATATAAAGCCAGCCAGGGTACCCGATAGAAGGAGGACAACAGAGAGACAGAATATAGACAACATAGCTCCGCCTATGGCGGCACCATGTAAACATATTATGCTCATATACTGGATTGCTAGCAGCACGTAGGGATCCTCCACCGAGGGGACCCGAAGCTGGGTACGTCGTGTGCCTAATCTCGACCCCGGAATCTCCATCGTCGCTCTTCCCGAAACCCTAGTCTACAATACGTAGGCATTGCCGAGGTGATCCCTCGTCACTCGGTACTGGGGGTTTCGTCACGGAGGCTATTTGTAGGCGGAAGGGCAGGTCAAGAGGCGGCACGAGGGCCCCACACCACAGGGCCGCGCGGCCAAGGGGGGCCGCGCCGCCCTAGGGTGTGGCCCCCTCGTCGCCCCTCTTCGTCTCTCCTTCGGACTTCTGGAAGCTTCGTGGAAAAATAGGCCCCCGGGCTTTGATTTCGTCCAATTCCGAGAATATTTCCTTACTAGGATTTCTGAAACCAAAAACAGCAGAAAACAAAGAATCGGCACTTCGGCATCTTGTTAATAGGTTAGTTCCAGAAAATGCACAAATATGACATAAAGTGTGCATAAAACATGTAGATAACATCAATAATGTGGCGTGGAACATAAGAAATTATCGATACGTCGGAGACGTATCAGTGAACTGTGCATTAATTCCTACATACTTGCTTATTGCACTTGTTATATTACTCTATGTTGACAATATCCATGAGATATACATGTTACAAGTTGAAAGTAACCGCTGAAACTTAATCTTCTTTTGTGTTGCTTCAATGCCTTTACTTTGAATTATTGCTTTATGAGTTAACTCTTATGCAAGACTTATTGATGCTTGTCTTGAAGTGCTATTCATGAAAAGTCTTTGCTATATGATTCACTTGTTTACTCATGTCATATACATTGTTTTGATCGCTGCATTCACTACATATGCTTTACAAATAGTATGATCAAGATTATGATGGCATGTCACTCCGGAAATTATCCGTGTTATCGTTTTACCGCTCGGGACGAGCGAGAACTAAGCTTGGGGATGCTGATACGTCTCCGACGTATCGATAATTTCTTATGTTCCATGCCACATTATTGATGTTATCTACATGTTTTATGCACACTTTATGTCATATTCGTGCATTTTCCGGAACTAACCTATTAACAAGATGCCGAAGTGCCGCTTGTTGTTTTCTCGCTGTTTTTGGTTTCAGAAATCCTAGTAACGAAATATTCTCGGAATTGGACGAAATCAACGCCTGTGGTCCTATTTTGCCACGAAGCTTCCGAAGTCCGAAGGAGAGACGAAGAGGGGCCACGAGGGGCCACACCCTAGGGCGGCGCGGCCCTCCCTTGGCCGCGCGGCCCCGTGGTGTGGGGCCCTCGTGCCGCCTCTTGACCTGCCCTTCCGCCTACAAATAGCCTCCGTGACGAAACCCCCGCACCGAGAGCCACGATACGGAAACCTTCCGGAGACGCCGCCGCCGCCGATCCCATCTCGGGGATCCAGGAGATCGCCTCCGGCACCCCGCCGGAGAGGGGATTCATCTCCCGGAGGACTCTACGCCGCCATGGTCGCCTCCGGTGTGATGTGTGAGTAGTCTACCCCTGGACTATGGGTCCATAGCGGTAGCTAGATGGTTTTCTTTTCCCCATTGTGCTATCATTGTCGGATCTTGTGAGCTGCCTATCATGATCAAGATCATCTATCTGTAATTCTATATGTTGCGTTTGTTGGGATCCGATGAATAGAGAATACTTGTTATGTTGATTATCAAAGTTATATCTATGTGTTGTTTATGATCTTGCATGCTCTCCGTTACTAGTAGATGCTCCGGCCAAGTAGATGCTTGTAACTCCAAGAGGGAGTATTTATGCTCGATAGTGGGTTCATGCCTGCATTGACACCGGGACAGCTGACATAAAGTTCTAAGGTTGTGTTGTGCTGTTGCCACTAGGGATAAAACATTGATGCTATGTCTAAGGATGTAGTTGTTGATTACATTACGCACCATACTTAATGCAATTGTCCGTTGCTTTGCAACTTAATACTCGGAGGGGGTTCGGATGATAACCCGAAGGTGGACTTTTTAGGCATAGATGCAGCTTGGATGGCGGTCTATGTACTTTGTCGTAATGCCCAATTAAATCTCACTATACTCATCATGATATGTATGTGCATGGTCATGCCCTCTTTATTTGTCAATTGCCCAACCGTAATTTGTTCACCCAACATGCTCGTTTATCTTATGGGAGAGACACCTCTAGTGAACTATGGACCCCGGTCCAATTCTCTTTACTCGAAATACAATCTATCGCAATATTGTTCTACTATTTTCTCGCAAACAATCATCTTCCACACAATACGGTTAATCCTTTGTTACAGCAAGCCGGTGAGATTGACAACCTCACCTGTTTCGTTGGGGCAAAGTACTTTGGTTGTGTTGTGCAGGTTCCACGTTGGCGCCGGAATCCCCGGTGTTGCGCCGCACTACATCCCGCCGCCATCAACCTTCAACGTGCTTCTTGGCTCCTCCTGGTTCGATAAACCTTGGTTTCTTTCTGAGGGAAAACTTGCTGCTGTGCGCATCATACCTTCCTCTTGGGGTTCCCAACGAACGTGTGAGTTACACGCCATCACGTGTCCAAAGTATGCCGAAAGTAGGCATATCGATGTGGTCCGGATCATCCAACTCGTTTGCCCCGAAAGGGCGCTCAGCATCTATGTCTGGCCGACCAATCGGGAACCTCTCCCAGGACCACAACTGCAAGAACAAGTGGGCAGCCAAGAAGCCCGGACTTGGGGGAGACAAGTGTACAAGCATTGCACAAACCTCGGTATGTGGCTGCTAGAACCGCGGAACCCCAACTCCGCTCGTACGATGTCGTCGGCGGTTTGTGCCTCTCGCTATCTCCGAGTGCAATGGGGATGAAGCGCCCGCCGATGGTGGTCCGATGGTTCTCTCGTGAACATGACCTTTCCAAGCAGCCACAATATGTACGCCTCGAGACTCCTAGTGATCTGTGCCTCACTCATCGGCGGTGTGAGCTGTGAAACCTACAACCATGAAAAAAAGATGTTAGTTAGAACAACGCAATAACCATAAATAAATTTGTTATAACAATGGTTACCTCGAAGTTGAGTAACCAGTCACACTTTGGACCGTGGTCCTCACAGAGAAACTCGGCTCGGCCCGCACGAGTTCCGTCAAAACGTGCGGACATTTCTTCATCCCAACGCATCGGTTCTCGCCAGCGGGCCTATGGGCTGACCCGCCAACGGTAGGCCCAGTAAGAAAGACACGTCCCGGAGAGTAGGGGCCATCTCTCCCCATCGAAAGTGGAACGTGTGTGTCTCGGGCCTCCACCGATCCACCAGGATGGTCGGTAGGGAGTGGTCTCGCCGAAGGCGCTTGATCGGTGTGCCTACTCGCTCACCGATGACCTCTGACCTAGTGGCCTCAACCAACCGTGCAAAAGGTAGAAGTCGAGCCCACTTCAACCTACAAATTCATATAAGAATCCAATTAGTATGTGCCAGTACTTCAAATTGAATATACCAAATAAATCGCACATACCTCTGAACCCAACCGGGTGTATCTCGCCAATTTTGATTACCCCGCGTGCCACCATTGGTGACAAGCTATTAGGGTTGGCCTCTAGCTTGGCCGCACGGTGCGCCCGCTCAATGTCCCTATTGAGCAATGATCTTCCTGCCATTTCGTAAACAACAAAACATTCGTTATTACTCATTACAAATGATAACATAGTTGCAAAACCAAAATGACATAATACGGATATAAATTATTGTAACGTACATGACCATAATAAAATTGCAAAGTAGTTCCATACTTATTACAAATTCATTGTTCAATACATAAATGTACAATACGATAGGTTCACATTTAAAATTGCAAAGTAGTTCCATACTTATTACAAATTCATTGTTCAATACATAAAGGTACAATACGATAGGTTCACATTTCAAATTGCAAAGTAGTTTCATACTTATTACAAATTCATTGTTCACTACATAAAGTTGCAACAAAGTTGCGAACTAGTTTCTTCCCCTCCCGCGACGTCCCCTTGTGCCTCGCTGCCCCCTTCCCCGCCGGGCCGTGCCGAAGGTTGTACAATTATCGTCCCAATGGCCAAATTGATTGCATAGGAAATATTGTCTCGTTGGCCCTCCGAGCTTCGCATTCATCCATATCATTCCGGATGCGCTCGCGATGGCCGTCTACCGATGCCTGTCCTCAGTAGCGTTGGGTTTGGGATATATCGCCTTTCACCAGGGTTTACAGTGTTGAAATTTCCCATTGACCGAAATCCTTCCAGCTCATCGGTCCAGGTGTTGAGCACGGCCTCCTTAAGATAATATGGAGAGACGAACGAGATTTCCGACATCCCCAGGACACCACAAACAGCTAACACATGTGAGCAAGGAAGATGAAGCAACTTTGGTTTGTTGCATGTGCACTCGCAAGTTGGCCTTTCTTCATTGCCAAATTTCACATCATGCGTTCGCTGCGGATTCCCACACCCGAACCTATCTCGTAGGTAAGCGTACTTCGAACCTTCTTTCCACATTACCAATTTGAACAACGAGGAGATGCTTAGCTTTCTCCTTCTTCTTATGCATGTACTCCATAATCTTCGAACAATATGGAGTGGCTGGTTTGTTCACCATGTGCATCCGAGCCTTCTCACGTCTATCTCTGTAATATTTAACTGTGCCCATGAAAATACCCTCTACTATAGCTGTAAGTGGCAAAGCTCTATTGCCTCTCAACACAAAGTTATACGACTCTGCGAGGTTGGTTGTCATGACGCCGTATCTAGCTCCATGTGTATCGTGCAACAAAGACCACCTCTCCTTAGGCTCATGCTCTATCCACTGCTCAAAGTTTTTAATCTGCCTTCCCTGCCTTTTCCTTGTTCCGGGCGGGTCAAATCCGGGCAAGTCGCACAGACCTTGGGGTGCCTCATAAACTGGTGCTTCTCGCGCTGTTGTTCCTGCTGCAACGGCCTGCATATGTGCTGCTATGTTTGCATCTCGAGCTGCTTTCCTCTCCACAACTTGTTGCTTCGTCAACTCCTGCAGTTTGGTACGCAAAAAATTATACTTCCACTGCTGGTTCTGGATGCACAGCCTCTTGAAGACATTCATAAGGTCCTTTTTCCTAAATTGTGTGTAAAAATTGGCCCCTGTGTGGCGCATGCACCAACGGCTCTCAATGTCAATCCATGGAGTTTCTTGCCCAGGCTCTTTCGTTGTCTTAATAGCTTTCGGTATACCCGCATGCCTGTCATGAAGGATGCAAACATTCGGCTTGTCCTTTACAATTGAAATCTTCAACCGCCCGAAAACCATAACCAGCTTTCGGTGTTCTCACTCCCCACGAAAGCAAAAGCGAGTGGCACGATTTGATTGTTTCCGTCCATTCCAATGGCGGTCAAGATTTGACCCTTGTACTCGACCGGTCGAAACGTGCCATCGACACATAACACGGGTCGACAGTGTCTGAATGATTCGATGCATACACCGAACGAGAAATAGACTCTATGCAGAACCCTGTAAGACGGGGACTCCGGCAAAAACAAGTCCTGGATGTTCACATATGTGCCTGGATTCCTCGCCTGCAGCGTCTGCAGCAAACGAACAACAGCGTCGTATGCGTCTCAAAACGAACCAAACCTCATCTCCATCGCCCTCTGCTTAGCCCTCCAAGCCTTGCCATAAGAAATGGTGTAAAAATGATGCTTCTTAACATTCTTCTGTATGGCGTTTACTCTCATGGCTTGCCCTTCCACTATTTCAGTGTACAAGCAATCGGACTATGAGATTAGACGACAGAGTTGCAATGATCATTGAGGATACTTACAAGCTCACAACCGTGCGGCACAAAGTCGCTCACACGCCATATTGTGTCATACTTAGGAACATACCCATGCACCCTTCCGGGACAATTGATGTCCACACATTCCATCGTCGAGTATTTTCCGGATGACACGGTTGTTCTCAGCTCCCTCCGGCTCGCCATTGCCCACTTAATTATTGCATCCTGCATATGTCGCTTCGACGGAAACATGGCCCCTACGGCGAGATTGTTCGCGTGATACTCCCAGCTAGAATCAAGGCCATCATTGATTGTCATTGCGGACGAAAAGCTGTGATTCCATCTACCAGGAATAGGCACCTCCTCCCCATCATCGGACTCATCGGAATCATCATCATCGGTTTCACCTTCTCGTATCTTCCTCTTCCATCTGATTCTACCTGTATCCATTTTCTTCGTCACCATCAACCTCACCGTCTTCTCCTGTGTAACCATCACCCTGGCCACTATAAACATCTTCCGCATGGCTTCTATGTTCAGGCTCGTAACCACCGCCACCGCCGGGTGCTTGACTGCTTTGGCCTGATTCGTAACCACCTCCTCCACCATAACCGCCTTCAGGAGGCGCTACCTCCTTCACCACCGGAAGAACTAATGCCACAGGGTTAGTTCCTCTCCTTTCAGATCCTTTTAACCAGCTCACCCACTTAGAGGTATCATCTACAGGCCTCGAGATACCATAAAATGTTTGATACCGACTTAGTCCATAATGCATGCACACCCACCGTGTGCACTTCGAGATTAAGCCCGAAACATTCTGTCAACCAATCCTTCACCCGCTCAATTGTCCATGTTCTAGGAGCAAGTCATATTCATCTCTACATATTTGAACTCACTCAGATCAACTCCCATTTCATTTGATCGGACACTACCCATACCATAGTAAAATACTATCTTCACTACATCTGTCATCTTTGCTCACCTAAACAAAATTCCGTCCGCGTCAACAAACGTAACTACTACACAGCACATAAATACACTAACACCAACAGCACCCCACATTAACCTACACAGTTAACACTACTATGCAAAGATTAGGGTTTACCCTTGTAGCGTGAGCAGCCTCTCCAACTGCAGTAGCACGAACAGCACACAGCTCAGCACCACCACGAACCAGCAACAGCTCAGCCCCTAACACCACCGCCAACCTCCACCACCAACCTCCACCACTTCATCACCATTGCTGCTAAATAGCACCACCAATCGTCTCCAAAACCTAACCCATCTGTAGATCGGGCTTCCCTCAACTAATAGCAGCAAAATGGTGAAGTTTTATCGGCTAAATCACTAGGGATCTGCAAAAATGGTGAAGTTTCGAGCTGTGTTCTTGCGTGCAGGGAAGAGAGCAGGGAAGAAGAGAGGAGGAAGAAGAGAGAAATGGAGGCCGACGTGTCTCTGCGGCAGCGCGTGGAAAGAAAAGGTCCGGCCATGCACAGCTTTGGATGCGCCTGTCCGATCGGCCAGCAGTGGTCCGACAGGGTGCTGACAGGGTGCTGTCGGCTCGGCAGGTACAGCGGCCACCTGCAATCGGCCTGCTGTCGTCCGATTGGCCCACAGACGTCCGATCGGCCTGCGGTAGTCCGACCGGGTCACACTTTTCAACTTTTCTGAAAACGCGCGCTATTACTGCACTTAAATAAAATATTCGTATTATTTAAAAAAAAATCGCCAAATATTCGTTGTCGTGCGCCACTGTTGACTTTGCCGTGCAAGAATTTATTGCCGTACACTGCTCTCAGACCTTGCCGTGCGATTTGTCTTTGTCGTGTGTACTGCTCGCTGCGCACGGTAAAGATATCTTTATCGTGCGAAGGCACAACAATGATTGGCTACATGGCAATGCCGTTTTTCCCGTAGTGCACCTAGATCGCACATGTAACATCATACTCCTCTCTCTCCTGCCTATGCAGCCACGTAGCCTGACAAATGGCAACTAGGCTGCGACCACCGAGCACTTATCACCTAGGACTTAAAAATTCAATTTAGCTAGTTAGTACATATAATCTGGCTTCAACTCGTGGAATCTAGGAAGGGGGCATATGACCAGAGTTCGAAACCTTTCAGGAACGAATTTCTGGAATTCTCACGCCGAGGTCCCGCTTCAACTATATCATTTAGTGTCTAGTTCCTCCTAGCACTAATTCATTTTTTTCTGATTCTGTTTGATTTTGGAGTACTGGCTAAATTACTTCTTCTATTAGATTAACTTGATCCAAGTTTCACCGAGCCATCCAAGGAAAGTAAAATCCGTTCCACTTAATACTTAGGAGGAATCGTCAGTAATGCACAGTTCCTGTAGATTTGCACACATCCTTATGTTAAGCCAGATTTTGAATTTCTTCTTGTGGGTGAAATCTGATGTGGACCTCTCAGCAATGGCACTCTTGCATTGGCTAGGACACCTAACATGCACTGAACTCAAACCGATTGAGGTAGATGCAGTTTGCTACTTTGGGGTTTTGTGCCAATTTAAGAGTTCACCCAAGCGAATACTCATTTTAAGGCTTGTTCTTGCTCTTTTTTTGTTTCAAATTCTGTTCTTGCTTGTTCCGTCTAAAATACACACTGCACATATTTCTGCTGAGTCAAGATGTCATAGGGAACATTGAGGATAATTTGGAATGATTTTAGCATACATATTCATGGCTGATTAGTGCTCGTTTGTGGACAGAAAAAATATTCTAATTTATCCACCAAAGTCGACTTGGCACTGGCAAGCACATTCCTGTATCGCCTATCTAGCCTACCTATGCAACCACTTCGCCTGACTAGTTAGTAGTGTGCATAATCTTGCTTGGACTCGTAAAATTGGGTAGGGTAAAGGCTCTGATTAGTTCGATTTTGGAGACCAACGATAATAAATCGGATCCCAGTTGCGCCCAATCATCAAAGACAAATTTCTATGCCACTGTATATTTAATTCCAATAGATTTGTATGGGGCAGATGTTTGATTATATTAAGTAAGTCAGCTGCGTGGGGACTCGACACTTGATCAGATGTGGAGCTCACTGCGACGCGGTGGCGCTCTTTTGCATTGCCCCAGGACATCTCACATGCATTGAATTGAAACCGACTGAGCCTCTGAATTTGGGATTTCACTTGATGCCAATCAAATAGTTTGCTCTGTAGGATCAACCAAGAAACAAATATTTGAATAAAAAATCTTGCTCTTTTTTGATTTAAAATACTGCACATAGCTTTTGCTCTAGTGAAACTGACAGCCTGTCAGGGAAGGTTGAGGCTAATTTGAGTTGATTGTAGAACACAGCAGCAGCCACATTCATTGTTGATTGGTACTAATTTTAGACAGGAAAAACATTGTTCTAAAACATGGCCACCTAGATCACTTAGGTTTTATGGATTATTGTATATGTTCTTGTTTTGATACCTTGGGCTTGCAAAGTATAAAAAACTAGTGGTTGCAATGAAGGTTCCGTGGCTCTTCTGCACTTGCATGGACAATTATAGAGTATATACCTTGAAAGGTGCAAACAGCATGAATGCAAGTCCTAGCCCCATACCCAAGACCAAGTGTGAAGGATGAATATTAGTCCATTTATAGAAGATATCGCAATTTCATTCAAGCCTCTCATGGC
Source organism: Lolium rigidum (assembly GCF_022539505.1). Classification (NCBI taxonomy): domain Eukaryota; kingdom Viridiplantae; phylum Streptophyta; class Magnoliopsida; order Poales; family Poaceae; genus Lolium; species Lolium rigidum. The sequence continues at coordinate 393,722,611 of NC_061510.1, read as the reverse complement.
AGTTTATGCATCCCTGACAGAATGCTTTCCTGTTCTTCTGAAGCAATGCATAACTTTACTTAATGTATTGGAATTTTACAGGAGGTTGCGAAGACATTCCGTGTAGAGGCGATGCCGACCTTTGTACTAGTGAAGGGCGGGCAGGAGGTGAGCCGCGTGGTTGGGGCTAAGAAGGATGAGCTTGACAGGAAGATCAAGACGTTCATCGCATCATGCTAATCCTAGTTCAATACTTGTACCCCAGTTCTCGCATCGTGCTAATCCTAGTTCAATACTTGTACCCCAGTTCTAGTGCCAGGTTCTGGCTCCTATGGTTTCCTCGTGTTACAGTGCCAATTCTCTTTCTAAAATTCTGTAAAATTCGGCGTGAAAGTGGCAATAAGCTCCTGAAACTTGGATTATAGAAATGTGTAAATGTGTAACTCTACCCGTCTTGCCATTACTGTCTTTCTACTGTAGTTTTGTTACTGAAAAATCAATCTGTTTCTCTTTGCTATAAAGTGACCGGCCGACACACGGTTGAATTTGGTTTGGATGATGCATCGGATGTTGTCCGGCTACCTGCTAGTCCGGCTTCCTCAGCTAAAAGCAATAGCTGCAGTAGTGATCCGACCTGCAACCACTAGCAATGCAAGAAAATAGGAACAGGAACAATGCCTCTTCATAGTCGTAGAGAAACCATATAAAATGAGCCAATGTCATCTATTTACATGTACGAACATGCCAATGTCATCTGCCGTACGTGCCAGTCAAGCAAGTTTGTTCAAGCACCTCCATCGGCGCCCTAGATCTCGTGTCCACCACCCTCAGCGTCCTCAACCTCTTCGTGATCAGCTCCGTCGCGTCGGCGCGATCCTGACCCGTCGTCGCGTCGGCCGTCCCTCCGGGGATCTCCTCGACGACCCGCCGCTTCTGTAGCCTCCTGCGCATGACAGCGTCGAGGTCCATCTCCTTCCTCATCTCCTGTAGAACCTTGAAAACCTCGTTGATCTTGGCAACCTTCGGGAGCGAGCCGCATCCGGCCGCGCGCGCACCGCGGAGCAGCTCCTGCTGCGCCCCTATCAGCGCGTCCAGGCGCGACACGATGGCGTCCACTATGCCGAGCTCCCGCCGGCTGCCCCCGACGTTGGCGCGGCTTTGTCGTCCGCGGCAGCCGCCGGCGCCGAGGCGGGCCAGGTGGAGCGTCCATGGGGAGATGCTGATGGTGGCGAGGTCGAGGCAGTGGGCCGGCTCGCTCTTCCCTTTGGAGGAGGTGTACTTGGCGAAGGCGTCCGCGTCGCCGCGCGCGTTGTTGAAGGCGACGCAGCAGTGCGCGGCGCTCGCGTGGACGGTGAGCACCGGCGAGTCCGGGTCGGCGGGGTCGATGGGGCGGCTGAGCGCGACGATCCCGCCGCTGGCCGCGCCGACGATCTCGCGCGCAGCGGCGTACGTGTCGTCGATGATGGCGAGGGCCAGGCTCTGCAGCTCGTCCCTCGGACGGTGCCGCTCGATCAGCGTCCTCACTGGCGGAGCCGTCGTCGGGCCGGAGTCGGCAGGCTGCATGATTCCGGCACTGGCGCTTTAGGTCAAACGGGGGTAAGGGTAACTCGTTGAGGCGACGACGGTGCTGCGTGGAGTTCTTAATATACACGGTCGATCGGGGATTGTCGGGGACGAGGCGGACTCGATTCCGAGTAGGACTCGGCGTACGCTGTGCTGGGCTGCCATCGTCTTGCCAAACGCCAGCGCATCGTCCCACCGGCTTCAGCCCATCAACATGTAGTGGAGGCCGATGACTGCAAGCTCCTGGTCGACGAAGCAGAACTAGTTCTGCGCGTGCGGCGGCGAGCAGACGTCGCCGATGAAGAGGGCGCGCCCGACATGCACGTCGCTGGTCTTCAGACTTCAGCTCGTTGATGGGCTTCTTAGCTGACATATTGGGCTGGATTTGGATGGGCCACCACTACATGTTGATGGGCTGAACAGGTACACGACTGGCCTCTGTCGCTCTGTCCTCTGCACTTCACTCAGCGCAGCGCAGGCGCGCAGCTCAGCTCAGCTGCATCCCAGTCTCCGCTGCACAACGGCCGGCGGTCGGACCACGGGGAGAGAGCGGGAGAAAGGAGGAGCGGCGCCGCCGTAGACCACCATTCGAGGTGAGCCCTTCTTCTTCTTCCTCTCCTTCTCGATCCCAAAGTAATTTCTTATTTTCCCTGCGGAAAACCTAGCTTGATTCCCCTTAAGTACCCTGACGCGTACTTCGCCGTGATGCGACAGCGGAGAAAGGAGATGGTGCTACGAATGAGTGAGGATGGATCCTGATTTTGCAACAAGCGTTGGTTGAAGAAATCGGCTCAATCAGGGCAGGATGGATCCTGCTGCTCAGAGTACCCAAGGGTAACACCCTATTCCTCTCTCCATTCCATTGCAACTCTCCTAGTTGCTGCTCAGATCTAATTTTTCGCTTGATTGCTACACACATGACAATTCACGTCCCATCCCTGTCTGATACTTCCTGCACTCGTGCTAGTTACGGCCCTGTGCTAATTAATTCTCTCTCCCATGCCCAAGGTGTATTTCACGCTGTCACTTAACAACCTCTATTTTTGTTGGCTATCATAGGTTGGTGATGGAGTCGAATTCATATTTGGATGGAGTAGTTGAACAAGATTCTGTATCTCACGAAGATAATGAAGATGATTTCATCTTGGAGGAGATTGGGGATTGTTTGGATGACCAGCAAGGAGAGCCGATCGTGATTTTGGAACCTAAAAAGGGGATGATGCTCGATAGCGAGGATGATGCTGTTAGGTTCTACAAAGGTTATGCCAAAAAGAAGGGATTTGGTGTAATAAGAAGAACCACTAGGCATGATGAAGACAACAAGCTTAACTATTTCACACTTGCTTGTAGCAGACAAGGGAAGGCTCAGTACTCATCAAAGAACTCATTCAAACCGAATCCGTCAACAAGGATGCAGTGCCCATGTAAGATAAATTTCTCTCGTCGTGGAGAAAAGTTTTGCATTACTTCTGTTACGCTTGACCACAATCATCCTACAAGTCCAAGCAAATCCAGATTTCTGAGGTGTCACAAGAAACTAGACTTAGACGCCAAGAGAAGGTTAGAATTGAGTGATCAAGCAGGAATCCGTATGAACAAGAATTTTGGTTCTCCTGTTATTCAAGCTGGTGGCTATGACAAACTTGAGTTTGGTGAAAAGGAGTGCGGAAACTATTTGCAAGAGACAAGAAGGTTGAAGTTTGGTGCTGGAGATGCACATGCACTGTATCAGTATTTTCTCCGTATGCAGTCAAAAGATCCAGACTTTTTTCATGTTATGGATGTGGCCGAGGATGGACGCCTGAGGAATGTCTTTTGGGCAGATGCAAGATGCAGGGCTGCATATGAATCTTATTCGGATGTCATCACATTTGACACTACATACTTAACAAATAAGTATAGCATGTTGTTCGTTTCTTTTGTTGGCGTAAATCATCATGGAGAATCAGTTTTATTGGGTTGCGGTCTTCTGTCCAATGAAGACAGTGAGACTTTTATTTGGTTATTTAAATCTTGGTTATGTTGTATGTCAAACAAACCACCCAATGCTATAATCACAGACCAGTGCAAAGCAATGCAGACTGCTATTGAAGAAGTTTTCCCTCATGCTCGTTGCAGATGGTGTATATGGCATATCATGAAGAAGATTCCTGAAAATCTTAGTGGGCACGAGAAGTATGGAAATATTAAATATACATTGTCAAATGTGGTGTATGATTCCTTGACCAAACATGATTTTGATGAAGCCTGGGTTGAGATGATCAACAAATATGATCTTCAGGATAATGATTGGCTTCATGGATTATACAATAGTAGGTATCTTTGGGCACCAGCATATGTAAAAGATACTTTTTGGGCAGGAATGTCTTCAACACAAAGGAGTGAGAGTGTGAATGCTTTCTTTGATGGCTATGTCAATGCTAGAACAACTCTGAAGCAATTCGTGGGGCAGTATGAAAATGCATTAAGAGACAAGGTAGAGAAAGAAAACCATGCTGATTCAAAGTCATTCCAAGAGGTAATTCCGTGCATTACTCACTATGACTTTGAGAGGCAATTTCAAGCAGCATATACCAATGCAAAGTTTCAGGAGCTTCAAGAGCAATTAAGAGGTAAAATCTATTGCTATCCAACTATGTTGAACCAAGAAGGATTACTTTATACATTTGGAGTCAGGGAGGACCGCAAGATAGTTTTTGAAGGAGAGGATGGCGAAATTAAAGAGAAAAGATTTATTTCAGAGTTCACTGTCTTGTTCAACCAAGGGGACTGTAATCTCAAATGTCTTTGTAGGCTTTTTGAATTTCAAGGCATCTTGTGTAGCCACATACTTTCTGTTCTTGCTCTCATGGAGATTACAGAAGTACCTTCTAGGTATATATTGCAGCGATGGAGAAAGGACTTTAAGCGCAAACACACATTTATAAAATGCTTCTATGGTGATATGCTGAATACACCAGGTGTGCAACGTTATGATAGTTTGTGCAAACGTTCCCACCAAGTGGCAGAAAATGCTGCAGAGTCTGATGCATTGTATACCTTGGTGATGGATGGCCTTAATGACTTACAAATAAAGATTGATGCGTACCGTGCTAGCCATGAAGTTCAAGATCAGCACACTGAAAAAGTTGTAGTCAATCCGATCCCTGTTCGAACTGTAGGTTGCCCTCCTTCAAAGAGGAAAGAAACCAAAATCAGTCAAGTGGTGAAAAAACCGAGAGCAAAGAAGCCACAGGTAGCAACTAGTATCAACTACTTACTGTCCGAAATTATTTGTCTATGGCTAATTGGGTATTTTGAACTTTGAAGGGAAAGACAGATCTGCTAGCTGCTAACCTGAATGGATGAAAGAGACGTGCACTGCAGTACTTCTGAATGGATTTGTTTTTGGTTTCTTGTGTATGAATTTGGTTAGTTCCTAAACTGCCTAGTTATTACAGTTCTAAAAAGCATGCCTTTTATTGTATTCAACATGCCTTTGATTAGATACCAGATGTTTTTGTTTTGTAGTTTGTGAGCCTCTCATGTGCACATGATACGGAAAATAATCTCGAATGACTTGATAATCTAGGAAGTTCAATGCCTTCATTTCCTTTAATTTAGCTTGTAAATCGATGATATATAATTGTGTGGTAAAAAACTTGAGAACTTGTGAACAATGGCGGTTGAAGGTGTGTAGTAGAAAGTACAAACTGTATACCAAATGTTCTCCTATTGCTTGGGTGATGTTAAGTTTGTCCAATAATGCTGAGATGATTCGTCTTTGCGTATTGCTATGTGATCTCCAGAATGTGACTTGATGTTTGTTATTGCGATCGTGTAGAATTGTTAGATATAACTTCATCAGCTTATCAGTGAATGGGTAGTACATATTTGTTTTTGCGAATGACGTTGATTATTGTGCAGGTAACTGGAGCAGAAATGGCGGACGCTGAAGTTGACCCTCTGCTTACCATGTTGGTTGTACCATCTTGTACTTTGTGACCTGTGAAGTAGATTTGTAGGGGGTCTAATTGTGTAATCTGCTAACTTTATATAATTAGTACCTAGTAATATTGGTAGACATTAAGTCGTCTTTTGCAATCCTAGATGGTGACTTGCTAGTTGCTACAACATCTACAGTTAATTAGCACTAACTTGTGGTTCGTTTGGTCACCAAGCAAAACAGCTGAGTGCTCCATTGTATCTGCATGCAGTCCAAATATCTGCTCCTATTTTTCTCTGTCTTCAAGATATTGGTATGCGTAATCCTGCTGCCGATATCCTTTGGTTGAATCCGTATCAGTTTCTGAATTGTCAATCCTGGTGAACTGTTGAACTGCTGCTATCACCAAGTGAAGCCTAGTGTTAACATCATAGATAAGCTATTTTTCTTGGAGTTTGCATATAATGTTACAAATGGCAAGATCGGTGAAGAGATCGTTCTTATATTACAGAAAGCATTTTGATCCATGGCATGCATTTTCTACATCATGCAAAACCACCTCACACCTGCATGCCAGGATACTCTACCCTAATCAACGTTGCTGATTGTTGAATCAGGGCTTGAATCAAATCCTTTCAAAACCTTCATTCAAGTAGAACAACCATTGGAAATGATCCTTCCAACTTCAGTTAGAATCTTCAATCAACCTGTAAAAAGTGATTCTATGCGGCAATTCCAAAAAAAAAAAAAAACTCAGAACAACAGAAACATGTCGATATCCTGTGAGCTTAACTGAAAGCGAGAACTCTGCAGGATCAAAGCAAGAACCACACGCCGAGACACAGTGTCAAGTCATCACAGTATGCAGAAAGAAACCCAAGAGATCTCTCAATCACACAAATGAAATGTTTGTGCACTGAAACGAACAGTATGTGGACAGTCTTAAGCCACAGTTTTGTTTAGCTCTCCATCACGTTCTACAATGCCAATTATCCTTCTAAAATTCGGCGTGAAGTCTTAATAAAGTTTCTGAAAATGCGTAACTTTGGCTCGTCTTATTGTTGCCCGTCTTGGGCGATTAGTGACTGATGAAATACGAAGTTTCAAATATAGGAGAACCCCTCTTTGCTACCCAAAGAAGAAACATAAACACCTCCGCAGAGACGTCGATGGCGTGCTCAACATTTCCTAGCCAAACAAGTTAATTTCTTACCTGTCAGCATGTTTTGAACCTGATACTTTCTTACCGTAGTACTGAAAATTAGAAGATGCAGCTGAGGATGCTATCCGGCTACTGTTAGATGAATTCTTCAGTAGAAACCCTTCAGTGATAATAATGAGCTGACTTTGTTCTGGCAGCAGACTTTTCACTTGTGCATATACAACAAGAATATAGAAGGAAAAGCACAATATTATTCAAGAACAAGAACAGTGTTTCTTTATCTAAATTCTGAAGACATCAGGAACGATTTATTAGCTAGTAGCCAGTAACTCAGTAGAGCTTGAGCAAGAGTGTGGTGCAGATGGCGTCGAAAAGTTTCAGGTAAGGTGTCGATGAACGTGTATAAAAGCTGGATTGGATTTCAGATCACCACGGAATCCTCCTCATTGTGCTTGGCTCCACCAAGTCTCTGCCCAAATGGAATGGACCTGGGGAAGTCCTGGACCCTCGCCAGCTTCCACCGTCCCGTCCTCGCCGCCCACGATTCGCTGGGCCGCCGGTACGCGTTAACGCACCTGTCGCTCATCACGTAGGCTTCGACGGTGCGGAGGGGGCGGCGACCGAGGTCGCGCTCGACGTTCGTGAGCACGGAGCGGTAGACGCCGCCGCAGCGCGGGCCGTAGGCATCGGCGGACGGGCTGCGGGCCTGCGGTTGTCAAGCTCCTCGCTGATGCTCATCTCGTGGTCGACGAAGCAGACCTGGTTCTCTCCGATCATGTCGTCCGAGGCGGACGCTGCAGCGGCCGGGAAAGAACCTGAGAAGGCGTCGCCGACGAAGAGTGCGCGGCCGACGATGCCCTTGACCCGCGCCCAGGAGTCGTCCGGCTCGAGCGCGTGTACCTCGATCATGACGGTTTCTCCGAACTGGACGTACCTGATGACCGTGAGGAGGCGCCCGTTGCACTCCACCAAGTACCGCCTCGACGAGAAGTGCAACTTGCCGTCGTAGCTCTTGGTACATCGACTGACTGGTACACAATTACACGCACGACTGATATTTACAGAATTAAGAAAGCAAACCCATCCGATCCTTTGAAAGTAACGCATTCATGTGTTGCATGTCATCGCGAAGAATGCAGCTTAAGCACTTTTTAATCACCTGCAAATTGTAAAGAGCATAAGATAGTATCATCCAGACAAGCAAACAAGTAAGGCATGTGGAAAAGAAAGACACAGAGGAAAGCCAAGAACAAGTTAAATAAAATAGAACACTACTAAGAACAGACATCTTGATCCATCCTGTACCGAACGAGGACAACGTCAGTGAAATCAAAGACCATATAATAAACTAGGATAGGGGGGCCAGGACGGGACATGTGAAAAAGTTACCTCACATGCTTTGTGTTGTAGCTCCTTAAACATGGTGTCATCTCCAACATAATCGAAGGCATGGTGTCATCTCCAACATAATCAAAGGATGGAATGTGCAGCAACCATTCAGGCAGTTTGCTCATCTTAGGGACCAAGGGAATATATAGTTACCGCACATCTTTTCTGTTGCAGCTCCTTCAACGTCTTGTCATCTCCAACAGAAACCAAGGGCATTCTGTATAGTCCCAAATGATTGAGGGATGGAAGGTGCAACAAACCCTCGGGGAGATTCCTCATCTTAGGGAACCCCTCGAGTATCATGTGGGAAAGCCTTGGCATGGTACCAGCCTCGATCTTCCACTCCTCAGTGTTCGGACAACGTAAAAGTTGTAAGATCTGCAGACGAGGAAAACCTAGGGCGGAGCATGACATGGTTCGTCCAGTGTACCCCTCCAACTTCAACACCACAAGACACAGAAGCTTCTCCAACACCGGCATCGGGTCTTGTTTAATGGCATAAGAAGATAGATTGAAACTTCTTAGGTTTTGTGGGAAGTGATGGCTCTCAGGCAATTTATCAAAAGCACTCAACTGTGAGAGGTGAACATCAATGCTGCCGTTGGGGCTTTATTAATTTAAAGCCGGGCTCTGCTCGAGCCTTATGTTTATAGAGGTGAACATCAACCAGGCAAGGCATGTGTGCAAATATATTTATCATTTCTGCAGTCATGCGCGGGTGTATACTCAACCACAAGGTTGTTAGTTGACTCACTTGTCGCAGAAACATCATCATGTCAAGATTGCAATATTTGTTCGAATTAGTAGGGGAAATACATAACCGGAAGGTCTGGAGATCCATTTGTTGAACACCCCTTGGTGAAGAAAATCCATCACAGAGGTGAACATGCCTTAGAGAAGGGATATCCCACATAGATTTTGGTACTAGTGAGTGTGTGTCTGTCATATCAATAGTTTGGAGGTAAAGGAGTTGTCCAATTGAAGAAGGGAGAGTCACATCTTTACATCTGATGAATCTAAGGCATCTTAGGTGAATGCACCCACCAATTGCACTGGACGAACCCCTTATTCTTGAGTCCTCAACGTGAAGAACTCGAAGAAATCTGAGTTTAGGGAGATATATTGGTGGAAGTTGAAAGCCAATTAGAGCTCGGAGATTAGGCGGTGCGTGCAAATTCTGACCACTGAAGCCTTGATAAGAAGAACGATATGATGTCATGATATCAGTTGATGGCGCGGTAAGTTGGCCTGCAATATTTTTTGTTTGCCAATTTTCAGCAAGAGACAACATAATTGCCACATATCAAAGAATAATTTTTCTACATGCCATTGGTAACTGACATCTTTATCCAAAAAAATGGTAACTGACATATCTCTATGTTATTAACAGAAAAACTGTAAAAATTTGGAAAATGTAAAGAGTGTACCGAAACTATTTTGCCGCTAAATGCAATTACTTATATGTTCACTATGTGATTTCTAGCTAGCACGTACTGTTTTGTCTGTTTGGGTATCAAAAATAGAAAAAGAGATACATTAAGCAAATAAAGTTTACGCATAGTACAACATTGACTTTACAAGTATAATTTATGATTTTCTCTATAAAAAACTAAAAAAAAACCATAATTTAGCTAATGGAGCTCTTCTAATTGACAGTTAATGAAATCGAATAGAGAAACTAAATGTTCTATACAGTAATAGGAAATGATTTACCTTGCATATACTAGTGGCATAAATAAAAGTAGGCTATTTAGGAGTGGCATCAACAAGGTTTCAATACTACTAAAATATAAAATTGTTGAAAGAGATGAAAGACCTGAAGTTTTTTTAATGACATAAAGAAAACCGTCTTGTTTTGCCTCTTCTATACACCAATCATGTAAAATATCATGAACCCTCAGTTCCTCTATCCATCCAAGTGCCTTGCTTCGTCGGTAACTTGCACCAAGCTTCTTTGAGCTAGCTCAGCTACATACTTACGTGCTATTTCTTCCTGGTCATGTATTTGTGCCTCGTGGAATAAATCCTTCTGCTATCCATAGTGCAACTAGAACAGAGACACCTATAATATAATCCTCGGGAAAAGCAGCAAGATAGAGGAAACATGACCTCAAATGAGGATCTGCCGAGTCCTTGTAACTGCGAGCTAGTATGTCTCTCATCAAATGTACATTTGTGGTGGACGGCCAACCCAACAACACATCGGACCATGATTGCGTATTCATATTCTTTGATAGATAACCTCCCAAAACTGTAAGTGCAAGTGGCAGCCCGTCACACTTACTTGCTAGTTTTCTCCCAAGTTTTTCAAACTCGTCCACGTCACGCATGGCAGACCGTCTGTATGATGGTAAAGCTTTGCTACGAAATAGCTCCCAACTTTTCTCTTCATCTAAATGCTTCAAAGCATGAACATGGGTTGACATTTCTACATGTTTTGCAACATCTACCTTCCTTGTGGTTAGCAGTATTCTACTACCGTTAGAAGCATCAGGAAAGGCTTTAACTGTTCTATTTAGTTGGTACCACGCGTCTTCTTTCCACACATCATCGAGAACTACCAAGTATCTCTTCTGTAATAGAAAGTCATTGATCTTCTTTCCCACTTCATACTCCTGCATTTGATCAATTGAATCATATGTGTTGCTTGTTATTTGTTTCATAATATCCTTGAGTAAGTCAATGCCCTTGAATGTTTGAGATAAAGTCACCCATGCAACAATGTCGAAGTTTTGTCTGACTCTAGATGAGGTGCAAATTTTTCTAGCTAGTGTTGTTTTCCCCGCCCCACCCATGGCAACTATGGAGATGACACTTAGCATGTTCTCACCATCAACTAACTGGTCTACTATTTCTCCATGCTCATCTTGAAAACCAACCATGACAACATCATCTTCACGAGTGTTGGTGGGTAAGTCCGGAATCTTGTGGAAACTCATTCACAACTACATGAGTATTACACATATCAATTTTCAGATGTTCTGCACTTTGAAATATCTCATTGAGCTTCCTTCTTACACGTCGAATCCGTACACCTATTTTATGAAGGGTGGCCATGTCACTTGGTAGGCGAGCATAACTTGAAATAGCACTCATGAATCCCTTATCGAGCTTGTTTTTCTTTTCCATGTAGTCTGCAGCTTCAATGATATTTTGAGCTTCATAAGCTGCATTCCTAACCTGACTCACCAAGATAGCAACTCTAGCATTACCTGACCTCCATTTTTCATCAGCATCTTTGAGGTAGGCCTGCAGTCTCATCAACTCATCTTTCAAGAACTCCACTTCAACAGTGACCCCACATAAGAATCTGGTCTCATGAACAACAAGATTGCCCACACTCCCAACCACGGTTCTAACAGCGGACTCTGCCATTCCTCCTTGCCTGGGAGATGGTGTTTGATTAGCCTTTATTTTCACAAAAAAAGAAAAATAGGAACATTTTCGGAAGGTAGTTTTTATTAGAGATAAATTATGTACAATTACTAAACTAGTACAAGTCATGAAGATTTGTATCCAATTAAACTACTTATAGTGGGAATAATATAGGTAGTAACATCACACACCCCAAGATATTTTGGTGATATGGCGTGACAACAAATGAGAAAAATAGAGTAAGGTGGCAGTAACTAGCTATATTACCATAACATCACACTGTGCAAACAAGGTGAGTCTAGAACATAGTAAATAATATAATACATAAAACTACATATACGTTACTACCCACTATGAAAGTAATAACTTGAACTACTCCAGAATTCACTAGAACTCGATCGCGGGAGAAGTTTTCCGAGAAAATTTTGGCTTTTGGAGCAGGTGTGAGAGATTTGGCACCTAATTTCGCGAGGTTTCAACGGGGACGAAGGAGGGAGGGAGGGGTGATCCGCAAGAACATAAACTGACCATGAATGCGGGCTCAATTAGCGGTGATTGATCCTCTTCCGATCTGATCAGGTGGCATGCAGAACCAACGTGAGAAAAACACCCTGATTTTCCGATTCTATCATTAACCATCACAGGAAACAAGAAGAAAATGTTGTTTGCAGCGATCATTCTGGTCCAATGGTTAACCATCTAAATCCTAGCGCTAAACAATACTGTACTACCCTAAATACCGGTTTATATGGAGGGATTAGTAACATGTCATATGTTAGACTACTACTAGTCTAAATTATTTCCCACTATAACTAGCCTTAGTGAACTGCTTTGGATACTTGTTCCCCCCTTCTGTAGCCGTGTTTGATTAGACTGATCTGATCGGCAAGAACCTAGCTTTAATTAGGTTCCAAGTCCACCATACCGCGCACTAGCCATGGCCCATGGTCGACCTATCGGAGAAGAAGCTGTGAGAGACACCGAGAAACTCACCTAGAAGTGCTCGCAGCTCAAATCGTCAAGTTCGTCGAACGGCGGAGCGTGCTGTGCAGACTGCAGACAGCAGAGATCGACTTCGCCTTGGTGTGGTCACGGCCAGAGTCGTGAGTCAATGCTCGCGGGAGGCTAGATAGCTTGCTAGCTTTGCCTTGCTGCGTATTTAATAGGAAGATCAGCACAACATGTCCAAACTGACATCGTCCCCTTGTGTAAGTTGGCGTTTTTTACATGGGAGAAATTGTAAGGGCCGGCCGGTCGTTTGTCACAAAAGAGAAACTAAAATAAGAAAGAAAGTGATAATGAAAACTTGTGGTGCTAGACAAGCGTGTGATTTGAGGGAGTGATGTTTTGGCACATGGGAGCGTATGCTCCTTTTATTTTGAAATGCATGTTAGACATATTTTGAAATGTCAAAAAAATTGAAATAAAATTTTCGCACGTACATCTTCATGTGCTCAACGCTCACAAAGTCGTTTCATGAAAAATCAACTTGTCGTATGGTGTGTGTAAAAAAGATAAAATTCGGTGCTAAAACAAAGACTTGTCACAAGATAAATTTTATCTTTTTCACGTAGACTACAAAAAATATCATTTTTTCGTGAAACTTGACGAACACACATATATTATGAAGATGTACATGTAAATTTTTTTGTCAAATTTTTTTCACACTTGAAAATATGTTTTATGGTAGAGGGATCATACGCACCCGGGAAGAATTGAGTTTCTGGTGATTTGACGATTGAACAATGACCCACCAAAGAAACCCAGCCATGATAACCTGTGGTTTGTGAATGGGCCATGGCCTTTTTCCAGGAAACTGAATACTCCGGACCAGATTAGGCCGAATCCAACAGGACACCGCATAACGGATAGAAATGGCAAAACCTATACACCGACCAGGTCGGTGGCTACCGGCCACCGCACACCCCCTGGTCGGGTATTGGCCAGACCCATTTGTGTCTGTTTAGTGATACGTCTCAAACGTATCTATAATTTCTTATGTTCCATGCTACTTTTATGATGATACTCACATGTTTTATACACATTATATGTCATTATTATGCATTTTCCGGCACTAACCTATTGACGAGATGCCGAAGAGCCGCTGTTGTTTTCTGCTGTTTTTGGTTTCGTAAATCCTAATAAGGAAATATTCTCGGAATTGGACGAAATCAACGCCCAGGGTCTTATTTTTCCATGAAGCTTCCAGAAGACCGAAAGGATTACGAAGTGGGGCGACGAGGCGACGCCACACCAGGGCCGCGCGGCCAAGGGTGGGGCCGCGCCGCCCTGTTGTGTGGGCCCCTCGCGTCGCCCCTAAACCTACCATTCCGCCTACTTAAAGCCTTCGTCGCGAAAACCCCAGTACCGAGAGCCATGATACGGAAACCTTCCAGAGACGCCGCCGCCGCCAATCCCATCTCGGGGGATTCAGGAGATCGCCTCCGGCACCCTGCCGGAGAGGGAAATCATCTCCCGGAGGTCTCTTCATCACCATGATCGCCTCCGGATCGATGTGTGAGTAGTTCACCCCTGAACTATGGGTCCATAGCAGTAGCTAGATGGTTGTCTTCTCCTCATTGTGCTATCATGCTAGATCTTGTGAGCTGCCTATCATGATCAAGATCATCTATTTGTAATGCTACATGTTGTGTTTGTTGGGATCCGATGAATATTGAATACTATGTCAAGTTGATTATCAATCTATCATATATGTTGTTTATGTTCTTGCATGCTCTCCGTTGCTAGTAGAGACTCTGGCCAAGTTGATACTTGTAATTCCAAGAGGGAGTATTTATGCTCGATAGTGGGTTCATGCCTCCATCGAATCTGGAACAGTGAAAGAAAGTTCTAAGGTTGTGGATGTGCTGTTGCCACTAGGGATAAAACATCGATGCTTTGTCTAAGGATATTTGTGTTGATTACATTACGCACCATACTTAATGCAATTGTCTGTTGTTTGCAACTTAATACCGGAAGGGGTTCGGATGATAACTCTGAAGGTGGACTTTTTAGGCATAGATGCATGCCGGATAGCGGTCTATGTACTTTGTCGTAATGCCCCGATTAAATCTCATAGTACTCATCATGATATATATATGTGCATTGTTATGCCTTCTTTATTTTTCAATTGCCCAACCGTAATTTGTTCACCCAACATGCTATTTATCTTATGGGAGAGACACCACTAGTGAACTGTGGACCCCGGTCCATTCTTTACATCTGAAATACAATCTACTGCAATTGTTCTTTACTGTTCTTCGCAAACAAACATCATCTTCCACACTATACATCTAATCCTTTGTTTACAGTAAGCCGGTGAGATTGACAACCTCACTGTTACGTTGGGCAAAGTACTTTGATTGTGTTGTGCAGGTTCCACGTTGGCGCCGGAATCCCTGGTGTTGCGTCGTACTACACCCCGCCACCAACGACCTTCACGTGTTCCTTGACTCCTACTGGTTCGATAACCTTGGTTTCTTACTGAAGGAAAACTTGCTACTGTACGCATCACACCTTTCTTTTGGGGTTTCCAACGGACGTTTCTTGCACGCCATCAAGCATATTTTCTGGCGCCGTTGCCGGGGAACGAAGAAAAGCTACACCACAGAGATTTCTATCTCCCACGTCAACCACGCGCCAGTTGTGGACAGCAAGATACTTTCTGGCGCCGTTGCCGGGGAGATCAAGACACGCTGCAAAGGGAGTCTCCCACATCCAATCTCTTTACTTTGTTTTTGTCTTGCTTTGTTTTACTTTATTTACTGCTTTGTTTGCTCTTATATCAAAACACAAAAAATTAGTTGCTAGATTTACTTTATTTACTGTCTTGTTCTCTATATTGAAAACACAAAAAAATTAGTTACTTGCATTTACTTTATTTAGTTTGCTTTATTTACTACTTCTAAATTGGGTACTGTTGAGAATACTAAGTTGTGTGACTTCACTAGCACAAATAATAATGATTTCTTATGCACACCTATTGCTCCACCTGCTACTACAAATGTAATTCTTTGAAATTAAACCTCGCTTTACTAAATCTTGTTATGAGAGAGCAATTTTCTGGTGTTAGTTCTTATGATGCTGCTGCCCATCTTAATAATTCTGTTGAACTTTGTGAAATGCAAAAGTATAAGGATGTAGATGGTGACATAATAAAATTAAAATTGTTTCCTTTCTCCTTAAGAGGAAGAGCTAAAGATTGGTTGCTATCTCCGCCTAGAAATAGTATTGATTCATGGACTAAATGTAAGGATGCTTTTATTGGTAGATATTATCCTCCCGCTAAAATTATATCTTTGAGAAGTAGCATAATGAATTTTAAGCAATTAGATAATGAACATGTTGCTCAAGCATGAGAGAGAATGAAATCTTTGGTGAAGAATTGCCCTACCCATGGACTAACAATTTGGATGATCATCCAAACCTTCTACGCAGGATTGAATTTTTCTTCGCGGAACCTATTGAATTCAGCTGCTGGAGGTACCTTTATGTCCATCACTTTGGGGGCGGCAACAAAGCTTCTTGATGATATGATGACAAATTACTCTGAATGGCACACGGAAAGAGCTCCACAAGGTAAGAAGATAAATTCTGTTGAAGAAACCTCCTCCTTGAGTGATAAGATTGATGCTATTATGTCTATGCTTGTGAATGGTAGATCTAATGTTGATCCTAATAATGTTCCTTTAGCTTCATTGGTTGCCCAAGAAGAACATGTTGATGTGAACTTCATTAAAAGTAATAATTTCAACAACAATGCTTATAGGAATAATTCGGTAACAACTATAGGCCATATCCTTCTGCTAATGGTAATAGTTATGGTAATTATTATGGGAATTCTTACAACAATAATAGGAGTGTACCCCCTGGTCTTGAAGCCATGCTTAAAGAATTTATTAGTACACAAGCTGCTTTTAACAAATCTGTTGAGGAAAAGCTTGATAAAATTGATATTCTTGCTTCTAAGGTTGATAGACTTGCCTCCGATGTTGATCTTTTAAAATTGAAAGTTATGCCTAATAAGGATAATGATAATAAAATTGTTACTACAGCAAACGCCATCCAAGTTCGAATTAATGAGAATATTGGATTGATGGCTGAATTGCATGCTAGGTGGGAAAGAGAAGAAAACGAAAAACTAGCTAAAGAGAATAATGTAGCTAAAGTTTGGACTATTACCACCACTAGAAATGGTAATGCTTCACATGTTGCTACACCCCCTCCTATCAATGGTAAAATAATTGGTGTTGGCAATGTTCCTACTCGTAGTGCAAAGCGTGCAAAATTGCCTCAAACTGCTAAAACTGCTGAAACTGCTTGTGATAAAACTGCTGAAATTTTTCAAAATATTGGGGAAAATGATCCCATTGCTGTAGATCATAATGGTTTAGATTTTGATGATTGTCACATCTCTGAGGTTATAAAGTTCTTACAAAAACTTGCTAAAAGTCCCAATGCTAGTGCTATAAATTTGGCCTTTACAAAACATATTACAAATGCTCTCATAAAAGCTAGAGAAGAGAAACTAAAACTTGAAACTTCTATTCCTAGGAAGTTAGAAGATGGTTGGGAGTCCATCATTAAGATGAGGGTCAATGATTTTGATTGTAATGCTTTATGTGATCTTGGTGCAAGTATTTCTGTTATGCCTAAGAAAATCTATGATATGCTTGACTTGCCACCATTGAAAAATTGTTATTTGGATGTTAATCTTACTGATAATGCTATAAAGAAACCTTTGGGGAGGATTGATAATGTTCGCATTATGGTTAACAATAACCTTGTCCCCGTTGATTTTGTTGTCTTGGATATTGAATGCAATGCATCTTGTCCCATTATATTGGGAAGACCTTTTCTTCGAACTGTTGGTGCTACCATTGATATGAAGGAAGGTAATATTAAATATCAATTTCCTCTCAAAAAGGTGTGGAACACTTCCCTAGAAATAGAATGAAGTTACCTTATGATTCTATTATTAGAACAAATTATGATGTTGATGCTTCGTCTCTTGATAATACTTGATTCACACTTTCTGCGCCTAGCTGAAAGGCGTTAAAGAAAAGCGCTTATGGGAGACAACCCATTATTTTACTTCTGCACTTTGTTTTATATTTGAGTCTTGGAAGTTGTTACTGTTGTAGCAACCTCTCTTTATCTTTATTTTATTGCATTGTTGTGCCAAGTAAAGTCTTTGATAGTAAAGTCAATACTAGATTTGGATTACTGCGCAGGAACAGATTTCTTGCTGTCACGAAATTGAGCCGCCCCCGCTCGTCGAAAATTTAGAAAAATCTGCCAATTTACGTGCGTG
>NC_061510.1:393676946-393704805 GCF_022539505.1 Lolium rigidum | reverse complement strand
AGAGTCTAGATAACATCTAGTATTGAGTTTTGAACAACAAGGAAGACGGTATGGAGTCTTATAATGTTTACCATATGTCTTTTATGTGAGTTTTGCTGTACCGTTCATCCTTGTGTTTGTTTCAAATAACCTTGCTAGCCTAAACCTTGTATCGAGAGGGAATACTTCTCATGCATCCAAAATACTTGAGCCAACCACTATGCCATTCGTGTCCACCATATCTACCTACTACATGGTATTTATCCGCCATTCCAAAGTAAATTGCTTGAGTGCTACCTTTAAAATTCCATCATTCACCTTTGCAATATATAGCTCATGGGACAAATAGCTTAAAAACTATTGTGGTATTGAATATGTACTTATGCACTTTATCTCTTATTAAGTTGCTTGTTGTGCGATAACCATGCTTCTGGGGACGCCATCAACTATTCTTTGTTGGATATCATGTGAGTTGCTATGCATGTCCGTCTTGTCTGAACTAAGAGAGATCTACCACCTTTTTGGTTGGAGCATGCATATTGTTAGAGAAGAACTTTGGGCCGCTAACTAAAGCCATGAATCATGGTGGAAGTTTCAGTTTTGGACATATATCCTCAATCTCATATGAGAATAATAATTGTTGCCACATGCTTATGCATTAAAGAGGATTCCATTATCTGTTGTCCATGTTGTCCCGGTATGGATGTCTAAGTTGAGAATAATCAAAAGCGAGAAATCCAAAATGCGAGCTTTCTCCTTAGACCTTTGTACAGGCGGCATGGAGGTACCCCATTGTGACACTTGGTCAAAACATGTGCATTGCAAAGATCCGGTAGTCCAAGTTAATTAGGACAAGGTGCGGGCACTATTAGTATACTATGCATGAGACTTGCAACTTGTAAGATATAATGTACATAACTCATATGCTTTATTACTACCGTTGACAAAATTGTTTCATGTTTTCAAAATAAAAGCTCTAGCACAAATATAGCAATCGATGCTTTCCTCTTTGAAGGACCATTCTCTTTACTTTTATGTTGAGTCAGTTCACCTATTTCTCTCCACCTCAAGAAGCAAACACTTGTGTGAACTGTGCATTGATTCTTACATACTTGCATATTGTACTTGTTATATTACTCTATGTTGACAATTATCCATGAGATATACATGTTACAAGTTGAAAGCAACCGCTGAAACTTAATCTTCCTTTGTGTTGCTTCAATGCCTTTACTTTGATTTATTGCTTTATGAGTTAACTCTTATGCAAGACTTATTAATACTTGTCTTGAAGTACTATTCATGAAAAGTCTTTGCTTTATGATTCACTTGTTTTATCATGTCATTACCATTGTTTTTGATCGCTGCATTCACTACATATGTTTACAAATAGTATGATCAAGGTTATGATGGCATATCACTTCGAAATTATCTTTGTTATCGTTTTACCTCGCTCGGGACGAGCAGTAACTAAGCTTGGGGATGCTTGATACGTCTCCGACGTATCGATAATTTCTTATGTTCTATGCCATATTATTGATGATACCTACATGTTTTATGCACACTTTATGTCATATTCGTGCATTTTTCGGAACTAACCTATTAACAAGATGCCGAAGTGCCGGTTCTCGTTTTCTGCTGTTTTTGGTTTCAGAAATCCTAGTAACGAAATATTCTCGGAATTGGACGAAACGAAGACCCGGGGGCCTATTTTTCCACGGAGCTTCCGGAAGACCGAAGAACATACGAAGTGGGGCCACGAGGTGGCGACACCACAAGGCGGCGCGGCCAAGGGGGGCGCGCCGCCCTATGGTGTGGCCCCCTCGTCATGCCCCCGACTCTGCCCTTCCGCCTACTTAAAGCCTCCGTCGCGAAACCCCCGATGCGAAAAACCACGATACGGAAAACCTTACCGAGACGCCGCCGCCGCCGATCCCATCTCGGGGATTCTGGAGATCTCCTCCGCCCCCCTGCCGGAGAGGGGATTCATCTCCCGGAGGACTCTACACCGCCATGGTCGCCTCCGGAGTGATGAGTGAGTAGTTCACCCCTGGACTATGGGTCCATAGCAGTAGCTAGATGGTTGTCTTCTCCTCATTGTGCTTCATTGTTGGATCTTGTGAGCTGCCTAACATGATCAAGATCATCTATCCGTAATTCTATATGTTGTGTTTGTCGGGATCCGATGGATAGAGAATACCATGTTATGTTAATTATCAAGTTATTACATATGTGTTGTTTATGATCTTGCATGCTCTCCGTTACTAGTAGAGGCTCCGGCCAAGTTTTTACTTTTAACTCCAAGAGGGAGTATTTATGCTCGATAGTGGGTTCATGCTCGCATTGACACCTGGGACAGAGGACGTAAAGTTCTAAGGTTGTGTTGTGCTGTTGCCACTAGGGATAAAACATTGGCGCTATGTCCGAGGATGTAGTTGTTGATTACATTACGCACCATACTTAATGCAATTGTCCGTTGTTAGCAACTTAATACCGGAGGGGGTTCGGACGATAACCTCGAAGGTGGACTTTTTAGGCATAGATGCAGTTGGATGGCGGTCTATGTACTTTGTCGTAATGCCCAATTAAATCTCACTATACTTATCATGTCATGTATGTGCATTGTTATGCCCTCTCTATTTGTCAATTGCCCGACCGTAATTTGTTCACCCAACATGCTTTTATCTTATGGGAGAGACACCTCTAGTGAACTGTGGACCCCGGTCCATTCTTTTAATACTGAAATACAAATCTGCTGCAATACTTGTTTTACTGTTTTCTCTCGCAAACAATCATCTTCCACACAATACGGTTAATCCTTTGTTACAGCAAGCCGGTGAGATTGACAACCTCACTGTTTCGTTGGGGCAAAGTACTTTGGTTGTGTTGTGCAGGTTCCACGTTGGCGCCGGAATCTCCGGTGTTGCGCCGCACTACATCCCGCCGCCATCAACCTTCAACGTGCTTCTTGACTCCTACTGGTTCGATTAAACCTTGGTTTCTTACTGAGGGAAACTTGCCGCTGTGCGCATCACACCTTCCTCTTGGGGTTCCCAACGGACGTGTCAACTACACGCATCAGTCGCCGCTGGGCTTGCCAACCACTTCAGGTCGCACTGGGCTCGCCGATCACCGCAACGCCCGTCAAGGCGTCCAGCTTGACCACCCCTGGTCACCGCTGGGTTAGCCGCCTTCTACGTCTTCGTACACTACAGCTTTGCCGCCAGCGTCCTCGCCTCTTCCCCGACTACGTCACCTGCTTCTCTACTCCGACACCCGTCGTCGAGACTCGCCTCTTCCCCGACTACACCACCTGCTCCTCTACTCCGACACCCGTCGTCGAGACCTCCTCTACTAGTCTACTCCGACATGGCGCGCACTTTGTAATGTTCCCTACCCACGCACGCCCGGTAGTGGCAACACCGATAAGTGCCTTCGTCCCCGGGCCTGGCAAGCTCAGACCGGCGCCTCGTCTTCATCGGCTTTGACGACGTCTTCATCGGCATCGCCTCCATGACTGCCTCGGCGCGTCTCCGTCACTCTCCTCGCACAACCTCGCCTGCGGCTACATCGACACCGGCACCCGGCCACGACATCGACCACGGCAATCCCTCGCGCGGCTCCCTAGACAAAGGTTGCAGCACCCACGCTCTCGGCTACTTCGACATCGGCACAAAGGGCTACCACCTCGCCGGCGCCTCACCAGCTCCTTCTACAGTCCAAGCATCCGCGACGCGACACCGTCCACGATGCTCCCGCTACGACTGCGGGGGAGTGTCAGCCTTCTGGGGTCTACTTCGGTTTATCTCTGACCGTCCACGTCGTTCATGTTGTTCACGACACTCCCGCTACGACTGCGGGGGAGTGTTAGAGTATACGTACGGTTTAAGTCTAGGATAGAGATAGATCTTGTGTCTTGTCTTGCACTCCAAGATGATCCCTGTACGCCTATATATACTCGCCCATGAGGCTCAATAATACATCCAACATATTTCGCATATCTCTCTCCCTCTCTATCCTTCTATACTGACTTTGTTCTGCTTGTAGAATTCTCACTTGTGCAAAAACAGTAGTAATGCAAGGAAAACAGAATACCATTCAAGAGCAAGAACAATGCCTCTTCATCTAAATTCTGAAGACATCAGGAACGATATGTTAGTAACCAGGAACTCAGTACAGCGTGACCATGGAATGAACGTGTATAAAAGGATTAGATTTCAGATCACCACAGAATCCTCATGGTCCTTCGGTCCACAGGGTCTCTGCCCAAAGGGAATGGACCTCGGGAAGTCCTGAACCCTCGTTCTCGGGAAGTCCTGTCTCGTGAACCCTCGTCAGCAGCCATCGTCCCGTCCGCGCAGATGAATCTCCCGGCCGGTCATCAAGTAGGCTTGCACGGTGCCTAGGCAGCGGCGACCGAGGTAGCGGTCGGCGATCATGATCACGGAATTGCCCTATGATCTGAGTTCACAATCTTGTTTTGCCATAAAAAAAATTCGAATAGTGAGAACACCAGAAACACCATTCAAAAAAAGAACACCAGAAACATCTCGATATCCTCTGAGCTTAACTGAAAGCAAGAACCACACAGGGACACAGTGACCAGTCAGCAGAGCATGCACAAAGAAAGCCACTAGTTGACGGCATTGATAAATGGATTTCTCAGCAGAAGCCATAGCTGCAAACCATAATGAGCTGACTTTGTTCTTGTTGCAGACTTTTCACTTGGGCAAAAACCGTAGTAATACCAGGAAAATAGAATACTATTCAACAATGCTTTCTTATCCAAATTCATAAGGAACGATTTGTTGTTAGTCACGGCTTCACCAAGAGTGTGCTACAGATAGCATTGCAGTGTCAGGTGCGAGAAAATTACAAAAACCCACCACAATTGCGGCTAGGGTTTCAAAAAACCACCACCTTTCATATTTTTTACAGAAAACCACCGGTTTGGTGTAACAGCGTGACAAATACCCACCACTTCGTGAAATGAGGACGGTTTAGCGGGTTAAGCACCAAATTGACAGGTGGGGCCCATTGTCAGGCTGACGTGGCAAGTGTCGGAGATGACAGAAAACCACCACTTTACAGTACAGAGATGACAGAAAACCACCACTTTACAGTACAGTACAAAGATCTCCGACACTTGCCACGTCAGCCTGACAGTGGGCCCCACCTGCCAATTTGGTGCTTAACCCGCTAAACCGTCCTCATTTCACGAAGTGGTGGGTATTTGTCACGCTCTTACACCAAACCGGTGGTTTTCTGTCAAAAATATGAAAGGTGGTGGTTTTTTTAAACCCTAGCCACAATTGTGGTGGATTTTTGTAATTATCTCGTCAGGTGTCGATAAACCCATTCAAGAACAAGAACAATGCTATCTTATCTAAATTCATTATCAACGCGTATAGGATATCCTCTGAGCTTAGTTGAAATCAAGAACTATGCAGGATTAGAGCAGAAACCATACAGAGACACAGTGACCAGCAATCGGAGTATGCACGAAGAATACCAACAGATATCTCATCCACACAAGTGAATGGTTTGTGAACTTGAAACGAACAGCATGTGGATAGTCTTAAGAAACAATTTTGTTTTGCTTTCCTCCCTCAACGTTTTGCAGTGCCAATTCTCCTTCTAAACTTCGATCATTACCCATCTTCAGCAACTGAAATAAAGGAGAACCCCTCTTGCTACCCAAAGAAGGAACTTGAACACCTCCGCAGAGACGTCGATGGCGACATGGCGTGCTCAACATTTTCCTAGCCAAAGAAACTTAATTTCTTATCTGTCAGCATGTTTTGAATCCGGTACCGTTAGAAGACACAGCTGATGCTATCCGGATACTGTTAGATACATATCAGTCTTCAGCATTGTTGAATGGATTCCTGAGTAGAAGCCATAGCTGCAGCGATGATGAGCTGACTTTGTTCTGGTTGCAGACTTTTCACTTGTGCATATACAACAACAATATAGAAGGAAAAGTAGATAATCATTCAAGAACAAGAACAGTGTTTCTTTATCTAAATTCTGAAGACATCAGGAACAATTTATTAGCTAGTAGCCAGTAACTCAGTAGAGCTTGAGCAAGATCACATCGAAAAGTAACTCAGTATTGGATTTCAGATGACCACATAATCCTGCTCATTGAGTTTGGCTCCACCGAGTCTCTGCCCAAAGGAAATGGACCTCGGGAAGTCCTGAGCCCTCGCTAACTTCCACCGTCCCGTCCTCGCCGCCGACGATTCGCTGGGCCGGTACACGTTAACGCACCGATCGCTCATGACGTAGGCTTCGACGGTACGGAGGGGGCGGCGACCGAGGTCGCGCTCGACGTTCCTGAACACGGAGCGGTAGACGCCGCCGCCGCGCGGGCCGTAGGCATCGGCAGACGGGCTGCGGTTGTCAAGCTCCTCGCTGATGCTCATCTCGTGGTCGACGAAGCAGACCTGGTTCTCTCCGATCATGTAGTCCGAGGCGGACGCTGCGGCGGGGAAGGATCCTGAGCAGGCGTCTCCGACGAAGATGGCGCGGCCGACGATGCCCTTGACCCGCGCCCAGGAGTCGTCCGGCTCGAGCGCGTGGACCTCGATCATGACGGTTTCGTCGAAGTCGACATACCTGATAACCGTGAGGAGACGCCCGTTGCACTCCACCAAGTACCGCCTCGACGAGAAGTACAACTTGCCGTCGTAGCTATAGGCAGCGGGCGGTGGCGGGAGCTGCTCCTCGTGCAGCCTCCATGGCTCGCGGCGGAGGAGGTCCAGCTCCCCGTCGTCGAACACCATCAATCCGTCGCATGACGGAAGCGCGTGCAGCCTCCCTCGTAGAATGCGATGTCTTGCAGGTCAAACGCCAGGGAGACCGGCCACCAGGCGCCCTCGCGTCCCTCTCCCGGCCGGCACGCGGCGATCCTCCTGCGGTTATCGCCGCAGTCGACCGTGCAATCGACCATGGCGGCGACGAGACAGGTCGAGTCCGGGGCGGACGACATGACGATCTTGCAGATGTGTTCTTTCTCCGTCCACGGCGGCAGCGGGATCCTCGCCCCGGAGAATGGGTTCAGCAGGAAGGGGGCGGCGGCGCCGGACGACTCCAGCGGGACGAGGGCGAGCCAGTTGCCGAAGGAGCCGCGGCAGCGCGCACTGCGAGCGTCCTCGGGGAGGGGCGCGACGCAATGGATCGCGCCGTCGGGGAGGCTGACGCAGTGGCCCGGGACGGCGAGCCACGGCGCCGGCGGGTGCGGCTGGCGGCGCCAGGCGGCGCGCCACGATCGGCAAGCGGCGCGGAGGCGGGAGCGGTCGGCGAAGGACGGAAGCCGGCGGATGATGTCGCCGAGCATGTCCTCCGGGAGGTCGGCCCACGAGGCGCGCCTCCGTCGCCGTATGCGCGTTTCCATCACCATGACTCGCCGAGTGATGGATCGATCCGCGTTACTCGCCAGGCTAGGGCTCAACGTGAAGAAAAGGTGTACTAACTCTACGTGTTAATTTGCAAATAGGGATATTTTTCAATAATGTTATAAACAGATATTTAAATAAGACCGAAAATGGATTGCATTAATAAATAAATAAAATATCGGAAACAACTGGATAATGGGGTAATTGAACTAATCGACGCAAAAGACCCAAAATAAAGAGGTAATTACAAGCAAGACCCTAAGCCTCAACTTTCTTAGGCCGCAATCGAACGCAATGCCAATGATGAGAACACCGAGAAATTCATCCACCGTAAAGACCCCGAGAACAAGACCAAATAGTAGATCGTGGGTGTACGACAAATATTGGTGTATGATAAAGATCTCTGACACACGGGCTTGAATCATCGGATCAAGCTGAATACTACCTTGCTAACAAACTATCAAAAGAATGGGTTGTTGATGAAAATTCCTTTGTCGCCAAATATGACCACGAAGTCACTTCAACGCGGAATTGCAAAACAACGGGGATTAACGGCTCACTAAAGAAGACCGATCAGGACAAAAACCGACCATCTCCCCAACAACGCCAAACCAAGTGCCACCGAGGGATTGGAGCCGAAGGACTATTAATCAAGACAACATGGCGTGATGAACAACGCTGCGGCACCAAACCGATGTGAGATCACGGATGAGGGCCTCGACTACCTCAAGTTGTTCTTATTGGTGTATATGTTGTGGTGCTTGTTTGTTCGATGCTTTGTAAGCTATTCTTCAGCACATGTGTATTGGCTATAAAAGGCTTTATTAATTTAAAGTTGATCACTTGTGCCTTATGTTTAAAGCTTATCTTCGCTTTCTACACATCTCATGAGTGTTGTACTATATCAACTTATTTTTGGTATCTGGGTATATGCTTTGGTATTTCCAAAGTAAGAATTAAAAATAATATTTGAAAGTTTCTGAAAAAAATAAAGAGAAAATGCACATGTATGTAAAGATGTGATTGACATAGCTGCAAATTCTCATTGATACATAGATACATTCATTTGTGAACTACAAAAAGAAGTGCGGATTTGTAATAAAGATAATAAATTGGTTAGAGATTTCATATTTTTCTTTTTTGTGTTGCTGTCAATTACATATTTCTTCATGAAATATTTCACAGACTCTTATTAATCATCTATATGGACATGCCTCGGAGTTTTATTTTATGAAAAACCTAATGTGTGTTTTTTGATTTAAAAAGGGGCTATATTAGACTAGGGATCATTTGTTTTTTCTGCTCAGTTTTGTATCTATGTATTGTATATTGCATTGCAGTTAGTCTTTGTTTGCTCAAAGCCATGTATGAGAACAACCGTCGCTCGGTTTTGCACGCGCACAATTCACCCTAGCTATTCTTGCGTTCAAGAAAAATAATACTCCTTCCGTATTAATATACAGTACGTATACATTTAGCTCAAATACAACTCATCAAAGTTTGATTAATGTTATAGACAGCAGTACTAACACTTACCATACCAAATCAGTATCAATAGATACATCATCGAATATATTTTTACTATATATTTATTTACATCAATGAAAATTGTGCTTGTGGCACCACTTGGATAGTTGGATGGACTAACGTATATATGTTTTTGTTTTGATACCTACGTTTTCATTTAATTTTCAATTAATTTGCATTCTATTTTTTTAAGTCAAACATTATAAGGCTTGACCAAAAACATAGGAACAAATATCAACAACCATAATACCCAATGCATATAGTATGAAAATAAAGCTGATGTCGATTCTAATACTATAACTTTTAGTTATTTGCTAGTTCTTAGCTAGCTAAGAATGGATTTCGTGCTCAGTCAAGTCTTACACCAATCGATTTGCATCGTGATTTGTGCTAATCATTAATTGCAACATGAGTTGCAACTGAATTTAGTTCTCAGTCGATTGAGAAATAGTCACACCCTTACACTATGGATGTTGATATCTTTTCCTGCATGCTTAGTCAAACCATACGAACTTTAACTTTGACTAAATCTAGAATGCAAATTAATTGTGAATGGAGGGAGGAAGTTAACCAAAAGCTTCAGACAACATGGATGCAAAGGATGAGTATCTCCCTTCAACCCTTTGAGCGAAATGTAGCAAAAGGAAGGAAAATCCATGGATCGACCCCATTGTCTTCACCCTGTTCAATAAGTGGAACACATTAGCCATCCGCTCTCTGATTGAGCAGTAAGGGTCGGAGAAGGGCAATCACTCGTTCTTAAAACCAGCATTCTTAAGTTAACCCTCGAATTAGGAAAGCCTTAAATTTCGGTCAACCCTCTCATGGAAGTTATTGCGTCACGGCAATCCTTTTGAAACCGAAGTGCATAATTTAAGGGCGAGCAGGAAGTGGGTCCTGCGGTTGGAGCTAAGAAAGATGAGCTTGGCAAGAAAGTCAAGAAGTTCATCTCATCATGGTAATCCTAGCTCAATACCTGTGTGGTTTAGGGTTAGTGTCAGTGTCCCCTTGTTGTAGTGCGAATCCTCCTAAATTTCGGCAAAAATATGAAAGTGATGTGGTGATAAAGCTTTTGAAAATTGGATTAGAAATGCGTAACTCTGGCCGTATTATCATACTGTAGTATTATTTATCTTCCTAGGGCAGTTTTGTTACTCCTGAAAATGAATCAGTTTGTCCTTGCTATATACCAAGTGACCGGCCGACACTACTGTTGATTTTACTTGGATGATGCGCGCAGCTGCTGTTATCCGGCCGGCTACTGTTACATACTGTAGAATATACATATTAGTTCCCTGCATTGATCCATATGGAATCCTCGGAAGAAGCCATAGGTGCAGCAGTGAGCTGACTGTGTTCTGTTGCAGACTTTTCTCTAAAGACAGCTTGGCCAAGAGTGTGCCGCAGATTATCATTGCAGGGTCAGGTGCTCATGGTCCTTCCCTCCACGGGCTCTGTCACCAAAAGGAACTCACCCTCGCCGGATGCCACCGTCCCGTTCGCGCCGACAAATTTCCGGCCCTGTACTTAAACCTGCACTTGCTGGTCATGACGTAGGCTTCGACGGTGCGGAGGCGGCGGAGCACGGACCCGTAGAGGTCGCAGCGCCGGCTGGAGACTTCGACGGTGGTGCGGGTGAGCGCGGATCGGCTGCGCTTGTCAAGCTCGGCGCTGATCGCCATCTCGTCGTCGACGTAGCAGACCTGGTTCTCTCTGATCAGGTCGTCCGAGGTCGACACTGCGGCGGCAGGGTAGGCTCCGGAGCAGGCGTCGCCGACGAAAAGTGCGTGCCCGCCGATGCCCTCGACCCGCGCCCAGCTGCCATCCGGCTCCAGCGCGTGGACCTTGATCCTGACGGTTCGGTGGATCTCTCGCCGGACGGTCCTGGTGACGGTGTGGAGGCGCCCGTTGCACTCCAGCAGGTACTGCCTCGACGTGATGTCCTCGTCATCATCGTAATCAATGTTGGCGGCGGGCGGCGGCGGGAGCGGGAGCTGCTTCTCGTGCAGCCTCCACGGCTCGCGGCGGAGGAGGTCCAGCTCGCCGTCGTCGAACACCAGCAGCCCGTGGCACGACGGGAGAGCGTGGAGCCTCCCCTTGTAGAACGCTATGTCCTGCAGGTCGAACGGCAGGGACACCGGCCACCAGGCGCCCTGATCGTGTCCATCTCCCGGCCGGCACACGGCGATCCTCCTGCGGTTCTCGCCGCAGTCGACCATGGCGGCGGCGACGCAGGAGTCCGAGGCGGCGGACGACATGACGATCTTTCGGATCGGCTCGTGCTGATCCGGCCACGGCGGCAGCGGGATCCTCTCCGCGGAGAAGGGGTTCAGCAGGAAGGGGTCGCCGCCGCCGGACGATGACGCGAGCGGGACGAGGGCGAGCCAGTTGCCAAGCGAACCGCGGCAGGGCGCGGCGCGGGCGTCATCGGGGAGGGGCACGACGTGGTGGATGGCGCCGTCGGGGAGGCTGACGCAGTGGCCCGGGACGACGAGCCACGGCAACGGCGGGTGTGGCTGGCGTCGCCAGGCCGCGCGCCATGCGCGGCAGACGGCGCGGAGGCGGGATCGGTCGGCGAAGGACGGCAGCCGGCCGAGCACGTCGCCGAGCATGTCCTCCGGGAGGTCGGCCCACGATGCGCGCCTCCGACGACGGTTGCGCGTTTCGACCATCATGACGCGCGCAGTGCTCGATCGATCCGGGTAGGAAAACAGAGGGATCTGAATCGAGTTGAACACAGCTATGTACACAAGCTACGTGTCCGACTCAAACTATGCTGCTTGCCGTCTGGCCTTTATAAGCAGCGCATTGTGCAGGGCCACGAGAGAAGACCGAACAGCGTGATTTCCTGAGAGACCGAACGTATCCCGTCAAGTCGCCAAGATGGACGACGAACCTCGCCGCCTGAAGCATGTTGAGATCATCGAGCGCATCCTCCGTCCTGAGATCGCCGGCGAGGCGCTCGACGACGACGTCGCTCATCTCGTCCACTACGCCGACCTCTACACCGGTACCGCCACCCCTGAGGAGCTGATGGCCAGCCACCCGCCGGGGCCGCGTAAGAACTGGTACTTCCTTAGCCACAAACCCAACAACGACGGGGGGACAGTGCTGCGCCAAAATCGCCATGGGGGCTGGTGGAGGTGCTCGCGCAAGGAGGTGACGGGAGACAACGGGCTCGTCGTCGGATACCGCAGGTATTGCAAGTACGCGGTGAATACCGTAATGACCAAGTATGTGATGATGGAGTACTCGATTCCCCAAGGCGATGGCGATCAGTTGGTCCTGTGCAAGCTAGCTGCAAAACGCTAGGGAACGGTTCTCGACACGCGTGCGAGCAACAGCCGTCTAATAATGTTAAACTCTACTAGTACTAAAAAAGTGTTAGCCTTTCACTTCTCGTACCCTAATTTATCATAAAATTTCCCTTGCTTGTAATGAAAAAACGCGGAATCTATTTGATTATTATCGGTATCTGTTTCGTCCTACGACACCAGTCACAATGCATAGTATCTTATAGCAATTCATATCATGCATATGATTCAAGTGCACCATATGTTATCCCTATAATGCATAGTATTTTGTAGAAGTATCAAAATATTTCTTTATTTATTGATTTGTGAAGTATCAATGCAAAATAAGACATATTTGACATTTATTTCTCTAGTTCTACATGTATCATACGGTTGTTACGAATCGGTCCACGTGTCATACATGTTGTATCTTGTAACGTATGTATACATGTATTATGTAACCTGCCAAGTATATAAACATAGAAGAGGTGGAGGCGTGTTGCCTAACCACGAAACCCTAAATAGTTTTTATCTTGGTACGAGAGCCTAGTCCGAGTTCGCGCCGCCACCTCTTGTTTGACACGAAAAGTAACAAAAATGCGGGCGTGCCAGTATACCTAAATACACAAATAAAAGATGCAGGGAAATATGCATTTTATTAATCTCCTAGAGAAACAAAATTACAAGATCACTTAGGTGCCCCACGTGGCATGCTGTCGCGGCCAACATGAAATAGCGATTGTGGTCTCCTGGTTCACGGGGCCTAGGAAAGCTCCTACTTAATTTCGTATGTGAGTCAAGCCCACATACCAACCCCAGTTAAGTTGCTCCAATGGTCATCGTCTTGAAGTCTTATCTTCTCCGAGTAGACGGTGGTGGACAACTGTGAGAAGGATAGAGCGGTACGCCCCTCGCTCCTGTGATGCATAGTCGTAGCCCTTCGGATTGTCGTTGTCTGATGATGAAGATGTGGGCGGCCTTCGCCTCATCGCCGCCAGGCCTGGGGATGACCGCCTTCTTGGTGTCAGACTGGATGACTCGCCTTTCCTGATAGCGCGGCAAACGGTAGTTTGCTTCATCGGAGAAAGAAAATGCCGGTTGATTGGCTTTGCCTCGGCGGCGCATGGGCTCGGCGTAGACGTCAGTGTGTACCTTACCGGTGGCGTGAAGCTTGTGTCATACCTTGGTGCGCCACCGGTAGCAAAATTTGGTATGACACTGGTTGGCTTTTAGTGTAGTGAGGGGCTACACCATATAGCTACAACAATGATTATACATGTTTGATGATTGGTTGTAGGTTCTCATTGGTTGGCACTGTCGTGTGCTTGAGGAAAATTTTGTTTTATCATGCACGGAACCTGCCTAGTTTTTGCACACCACGATGTGGGAGAACGTATCCTACGAAACAACCCAACCCGTGCACTAGCTGAACCCATGAAACATCAACCATGGGAGTGAAAAGAGAGGGACAGAAGGTGGCATGTTGCTGCATTTGCATAATGTACCTCTAGACTCGAGCGAATTGACCCCCTAAACCTAGTTCATCTCTACCGCTCTCCCTCTCATGCACCTCTTGTTTGACACGGAAAGTAACAAACGCAGGTAGTGACACTGTACCGAAATACACAAATAAAATATGCACGAAAAAAAAATATTCAGAAACTTAGATGAGAAGAAAATAGAGTGATTTTCACCCCGCCCACACCCCACACACACCAAACTTAATTTTTTCTTCTTCTTTTGGCGGCGTAAATTCTGGGCTAGCTGCCTAGCTCTACCACTCGCAGTGTATGTCTGAATTTTACTAGAGATCTATGTATATATCCTGTCCTAACTGACAAATGTCCCATACTGTATATGAAGACGTCTGTTATCTTCATGTATACTTTTGTTTGAGTGAATTAATGTTTTGAACCGTCCATTATACAGAAAATTGACAAGTTTGAATTGTAAAAGTATCAACTTTATTAGCAGATTGTTAGTGTGCTATTCATCTTACCTTGTTCCTGCTGCATGTAATTCTTTGTGATTATATATTTCTAGAAAATGGGATGCCATGGAGTCACTGGCAAGTGTTTCCCTAAGTGATCGTTCAGCTACGATAATAGGAGTTCTTTTTTATGAAACATATGGCAAGTGTTTCCCTAAGTGATCGTTCAGCTACGATAATAGGAGTTCTTTTTTATGAAACATATTACAAACGCAGACCCCGCTCACTACATACATGCACTCACCTCTGTGATGCACACATATACCTAGCCTCTATAAACACCTTTGAGAGACTGAGTCCAAGAAACTGATTCGGCAGATTTTGAGATTGACGAAGTCATCATAGACCCCTCGCCGTCGACGGGAACGTCGCCTCTCACTGGAGAATATTCCGCATTTTTATGAGACACGAAAGTGTCATTCCTGTGGTTTGAACTCTGGTGGGTTGGGGCTGGAGCTGCCACTGCCCTCCTAACCATCCAACTACAATAGAAGTTGAACATGACGTGAATAACAGAAATCTTGTACCTCTATTTCCAATCCAACTATCCATGTTCTCCACGTGCAGCGGGTGCATAAGAGCATCTCCAACATACGCCCAAAAAAGTCTTCGCGCAATAAAAAAACTGTTTTTCTTGGGTGCGGCAGGCGAAAATCGACACTCTGGCAGGCGCGGGATAACTCGCTATCCAGCGCGGCATATTTTGTGCGGACGCTCTAGCGTGCATCAAACCAAGACG
The DNA here is from genome assembly GCF_022539505.1 of Lolium rigidum. NCBI lineage: Eukaryota > Viridiplantae > Streptophyta > Magnoliopsida > Poales > Poaceae > Lolium > Lolium rigidum. The sequence continues at coordinate 393,689,880 of NC_061510.1, read as the reverse complement.
ACATGCGTAAAAGCCAACCGCCGAGCTAAATCCTCCACGCCTGTTCCCGCCATCGCCAATTGTGTCGCCACCCCCTCTGTTGTGGGCATACTTCATGGATGTACCATCGACGGTGGCTAGATCCGGCAAGTCCGGGTGGCCCATAGACGGTGATGGTGGCGTATGGCCCATCGGGTGGCCCAGTTGCTATAGATCAAGATGGATGAAGTCCAACACAGGAACAAGGAGTCGGATCCACCGACCAACTCTCGAAGTCGGATCCGGCCTATACCATGAGGGGTAGCCGGATCCAATACAGCGTATAAGGAAAGGCGGATCCTTGACGTGCACCGCAATGTAATATTCCGTAGTTAGGCAACTTGTATTCCAGCTAGGACTCTCCGTGTAAACCCTAGATCCTGGCACCTTTATAAGACGGATCCTGGGAGCCCTAGAGACACAACCACAACTCATTGTAACAACGCGAAAGCGCCCAGATAATTCCAGACAAGCAGCAGTAGGCCATGTCATCGTGCAGGTGTTCCGAAGCTAGGTAAATCACGTACCACCGTCCCGAGGACTCTCCGCCTGATGGCCCCTACTTCTTCCCCCCCCCCCCCCTCATGAGGATCCCTCCTCCGAGATACCGTCGAATAGGCAACGGCGCCCTCTTCTCCGGCGACCTCGCCGTACCGACTCACCACCGGCACTAACGTGGGAAACCAAGGCCGCTCCGCTCCCCATCAGTTGTTGTGTGTCCAACCGGCCAAATCGTCTGCGTCGTTTCCGCTCCCCCAGCTCTCTCGGATGACGTGAATTGGTGGGTCCGCCGACATCGATTCTTTGCGGTAACCCCTCACGCTTGCGCGCCCGGCCGGCAGCGCCGGCGCACACAAGGCGCTTGAAGGTATGCCATCCGGATGACCTTCCCCTTTTCATTTCAGCCTTTTTGTTTGCTCACTGAATGAGTTGTCCAATGAGCGTTTGTGCGCAGATGAGTTCGTCGTACGATTCAACCGATGAGGAATGGGATGTCCCAAAAGGATAAGACATAGCCATACTATTGGGTATGCATGCAAATAAAAGGCCGGAGCATGGTGATTCTGTTTATAGTAAACAAAAATTGCGGCGTGAAAGGATAGATGGCCACTGATGTCTACGCACGCTTCTATTCCTGTAGACAGCGTTGGGCCTCCAAGAGCAGAGGTTTGTAGAACAGCAGCAAGTTTCCCTTAAGTGAATCACCAAAGGTTTATCGAACTCAGGGAGGTAGAGGTCAAAGATATCCCTCTCAAGCAACCTGCAATTACGATACAAGAAGTCTCTTGTGTCCCCAACACACCTAATACACTTGTCAGATGTATATGTGCACTAGTTTGGCGAAGAGATAATGAAATACAAGCAATATGAATGATTGTAAGTAGTAATTGCAATCTGAAATAAATATGGCAGCAAGTAAACATGTAGCAGAACTTGTTGGAAACGGTGTTTCAATGCTTAGAAACAAGGCCTAGGGATCATACTTTCACTAGTGGACACTCTCAACAATGATCACATAATTGAATAAATAAATGCTAATCTCAAACACTCTCTTGTTGGATGACAAACACCATTCATTGTGTAGGGCTACAAGAGCACCCTCAAGCCGGAGTAAACAAGCTCCACAACGTCATAAAGGAATCACACACGATGCGCACACTGTCACCGTCACACCGTGGAGAGTAATTCCGGAGTTCATATTAAAGTAACCTCTAGAGTGCATAATAGACAAGAGTAACATCTACATATTCAACTAGATTACAAAGATCATGATCACATAAAGATCACATGAGAGAGAGATGAACCACATAGCTACCGGTAGAGCCCTCAGCCTCGGGGAAGAACTACTCCCTCCTCATCATGGGAGACAGCAACGGCGATGAAGATGGCGGTGGTGTCGATGGAGATGACTCCGGGGGCAATTCCCCGTCCCGGCGGCGTGCCGGAACAGCGACTTCTGTCCCCCGAAACGGAGTTTCGCGATGGCGGCGGTGTCCCTGGAATATTTCTGGAGTTTCGTCAATTGGTGTCGGGTTTTTAGGTCACGAGGGATAATATAGGCGAAGAGGCGGCGCGAGGGGGTGCCTGTGGGGCCCACCCCATAGGGCGGCGCGCCCCCCCTCTAGGCCGCGCCCCAGTGTGCGGTGGGGGCCCTGGGCCTCCTCTCTGGCTTCCCTTCGGTGTTCTGGTCCGTCTCGGTGAAATAAGATGTTTGGCTTTTGTTTCGTCGAATTCCGAGAATATTGCCCAAACATCCTTTCTGGAACCAAAAACAGCAGAAAACAGGAACTGGCACTGTGGCATCTTGTTAATAGGTTAGTTCCGGAAAATGCATAAAATCATTATAAAGTGTGAGCAAAACATGTAGGTATTGTCATAAAACTAGCATGGAACATCAGAAATTATAGATACGTTGGAGACGTATCAAGCATCCCCAAGCTTAGTTCCTACTCGCCCTCGAGTAGGTAAACGATAACAAGGATAATTTCCGAAGTGACATGCTACTATCATAATCTTGATCAATACTATGGTAAAGCATATGAGATGAATGAAGTGATTCAAAGCAATGGTAAAGACAATGACTAAACAACTGAATCATATAGCAAAGACTTTTCATGAATAGTACTTTCAAGACAAGCATCAATAATACTTGCATAGGAGTTAACTCATAAAGCAATAAATTCTTAGTAGAAAGTTTTGAAGCAACACAAAGGAAGATATAAGTTTCAGCAGTTGCTTTCAACTTCAACATGTATATCTCATGGATAATTGTCAACACAAAGTAATATGATGAATGCCAATAAGCAAATATGTAGGAATCAATGCACGTAGTTGACATAAGTGTTTGCTTCTAAGATAGAAGGAAATAGGTAAACTGACTCAACATAAAGTAAAAGAAAGGCCCTTCGCAGAGGGAAGCATGGTTTACTATTTTTGTGCTAGAGCTTTTCATTTTGAAAACATAGAAACAATTTTGTCAACGGTAGTAATAATTCATATGTGTTATGCATAAGACATCCTATAAGTTGCAAGCCTCATGCATAGAATACCAATAGTGCTCGCACCTTGTCCTAATTAGCTTGGATTTACATGGATTATCAATTCATAACATATGTTTCAACCAAGTGTCACAAAGGGGTGCCTCTATGTCGCTGATACGTCCCAAACGTATCTATAATTTCTTATGTTCCATGCTACTTTTATGATGATACTCACATGTTTTATACACATTATATGTCATTATTATGCATTTTCCGGCACTAACCTATTGACGAGATGCCGAAGAGCCGCTTGATGTTTTCTGCTGTTTTTGGTTTCAGAAATCCTAGTAAGGAAATATTCTCGGAATTGGACGAAATCAACGCCCAGGGGCCTATTTTTCCACGAAGTTTCCAGAAGACCGGAGGAGATACGAAGTGGGGCCACGGGGCGCCGCCACACTAGGGCGGCGCGGCCTAGAGGGGGCCCGTGCGGCCCTAGCGTGTGGGGCCCCCGTGACGCCCCCTGACCTGCCCTTCCGCCTACTTAAAGCCTTCATCACGAATACCCCAGTACCGAGAGCCACAATACGGAAAACCTTCCAGATTCGCCGCCGCCGCCAATCCCATCTCGGGGGATTCAGGAGATCGCCTCCGGCACCCTGCCGGAGAGGGGAATCATCTCCCGGAGGTCTCTTCATCGCCATGATCGCCTCCGGATCGATGTGTGAGTAGTCCACCCTCGGACTATGGGTCCATAGCGGTAGCTAGATGGTTGTCTTCTCCTCATTGTGCTATCATGTTAGATCTTGTGAGCTGCCTATCCGTTGACCGCCAAAACCCACCGGCGGGCAGCGGCCTTGTCAACACCGTAGAGCCGGGAAGAGCCTAGAGCTGCGGCTGGCCGAGACCCTCCGAGCGACGGCCCGCAATGCTCTTCTGGTCACACGCGGCGATGCGAAGTGCAAGGGCGTGCCACCTGACCTATACCTGGCCGGGAAAGTGATGGGGATGCCTCGCTTAGTTTCTGCGGGGCATACATGTAAACATTAAATACGAGCCTCGATCGGCTCTCGGGTTATCTCGTGAATCGGCTCAAAGAGCCGATCCACCCATGATTCGTACGGGGTGCACGAATACTTGGTGGTCCTGCTTGATCAAGATGAAGCTAATGAGATCTACGACGATTTAGGGTTTTCACCGCATAATCGGATCATCCTACTCCAGGTTGGGCCTCGCGGCCACGCACGGTGCTCGTAAGCCGATCCTAAACAAGGCCTAAAAACCAACATGAAGTTGATCCTCGGAACATCCCGTTTAGGACTGGCGAACGCCACCCTACGTGCCACTGGATCCTCCCCCCCTTTGTAAGGCCTAACTATTGCGAGATATTAAACTAATCCTTGTAGAACAAGGAGCAATCGTAACGGATCAGATCTACTAAATAATGATCAAGCGGGGTGCCGCCCCCACACCTAAGATAGGCGTGAGGGCGGCTAGATATGCAAGGGTTGCACTACGTAAGCATGCTTAAACGAAGAACAATGCTAACCCTAACACATCTAATGATAACTACGTTGCTCGCCATCAAAAGCGCTTCAGTACGAGCAACGCATGAACAACGTGGGGCTTGTGCTGCCTAGATCGCAAGATGCGATCTAGGCAGCATGTCGCTTACCCGATAGAAACCCTCGAGACGAAGGAGTTGGCGATGCGCCGAGATTGGTTTGTTTTGGGGTTGAACGTGAGTTGTTGTTTATTCCATAAACCCTAGATACATATTTATAGTCCAGCGGACTCTCTAATGCGGGCGTGCACCAAACCGTGCACGAATAAGATTCTATCTCTAAACTAAGATACGATCTAATATGTTACAGATACACGGGCAATTAAGCCCAACTTGGTATAAAAGGCCGATCCACATACTTCTTCTATCTATATATTTCTTCAAACCATCTTGATCGCGGCCCACCTCTGACTCGGTTAAATTCTGGTGATAACACATGCCCCCCTGGTTTTGGAAATGGTATTTCCAAAATCATTACGCTTTCTTTCGTCGGGTCATGTCGTGGCAGAACCGTCGCAGCATCCGTCACCATGATGACCTGCCTTCTCAACTTCTCCGCGTGACTTGGCAGTCTTTTCTCTTTCTTTCAAACACCACTTCCTCGGAAACTGCTGTGGCATTGAATTTTCACCATATCCCCTTTTATTTAACCGCTACGAACAGCTTCGCTTCCGCATCCCCCTCGCATTAGCAGTCCGAAAGTCCTCCTGCGCCATCATGTCTTCTTCCTCCTCTCGCCCTATCGGACCCTTCCAGCCCAGTCCTCCATGTCCCGCGAGCCGACGCCGGAGCACAACCCGGCGGCGGTCCATGCGGCCAACACCCGCCGTGCCATTGCGGCCGGGAGGAGTCAGACCATGACTTCTCCATCTGGTCCGAGGACGACCAGTCCTCGACGGACGGGGAGAGCGACCTCCGTTTCCTCGCCGACGGGGAATCGGAAGAGGAGAGCGATGACGACCGCTTCTCCTGGGACGACTTCACCTCCTCCGAGGGGGTGGTGGAGGAAGAAGAGGAGGAGGAGGACGACGACGACGACTCCCTCGAGGGCTACCCGCCAGCGAAGCGCCTTCGCATGTGGTGGGACGACGACGAGCGACGACGACGAAGACGGGGATGAAGCCCCCGTGGAGGGCTACGGGAGTAGCGATGAGGAGCCCATCGGCAGCAGTGCCGATGAGAGCTCTGAAGATGACGATGAGGGCAGTGACGGCCCGTAGATAGGACCTCTAGCATAGGGTCAGTAGTAGTAGATGGGGCAATGTATCCCCTAGTATTTCCTTTTGAGAGCAATTAGCTCCTTATGTAAGAAATCTCGCCTATCAATGAAGAACTGTTCCCCAATTTGATTTTGCCGATTTCTTCTGAGTTTGATTGAGCCGATTTACCTCTCCTACTGACCTTGCCGATTCGTCCTCTTTGCCAATGTGTAATGAGCCGATAACAACGCATCGGTCCTTCGACATTCATCCTTCTTCAACTCCTTAGCGAGCGTTCATCGTTTTGTGAAGAAGGTTGCAACGAAGATCAGCCGATGGTACTTCGATCGGTCCTTCAATAGAGCACCTACCAGGCCTGTTGCCCCCCGAGTCTCAGCCAAGGCAAAACAGAGACGAGGATACGCAAATGAGCTGCATAGACCTGGGCTTGATCGTGTGTGGGGAAGTTCCTTATGCAGCGCCGACCGATTTGAACACAAATCGGCTTCTCCGAGCGGAAAGCCTTCAAGGTGAGCTGCCCCCCGAGCTTCTTTCATTAAAATCCTCTTCGTGCTCCATTGATCCTCTGATCGTATCAGTTATCCCCTTGAGTCGATGGCCATGCATCGGCTTTCATATCCTTAAGTCGATGCCTGCTGCATCGGCTGTGTTCGAAAATTTTCGAATTTTCACTTTTTATTTTTTACGGCCGACCTGTGCATCGGCCCCCATATTCCAATACCCATCACCAGAAGATGAGATGCTTCCGTTGCATATCCTCGTATTTTATCTACCTGGGTGCCCCCCGAGCCGATTCTGTCAAGAGAATTGATGGTATCGGCTCCGTTGGATAACATGTTGAACCCAGGCAGAATGGTGGGTGAGGATAATTTTGGGCCGATTGCTGGAATCGGCCTCCACGTTGCTTGCTCGTTGAAGGTTTTGTAAGTTCCCTTCATAAATTTTTTGGGGCCGATCACAAGGATCAGCCTCCCCTGGTTTGCTCATTGGTTTGATCTTGCTACTTGGTCAGGCTGGATAAAACCAACCCAACCTCTGACTTGATGCGCTTGCTGTTGTCCACCTTGAGTGCTTCGTAGAGTCGTGGAGCGCTAAGCTCTGTCGGCAAGACGAATACCATGTTTGTGCCAGCCGATGTCTCATCATCGGCTTTCCTCTGTTTGGGGCGCCACTCCATTTTCCGTGGACGACCCTCTTCATCCAGGGTTCGCTGAACCTTTGCAGCCGGATCAGGCCGTGCCTTCCTTAGCGTATGCAGGTACAACCTTTCGGCTTCCTCCAGGCCGCGCAATCGCTGAACCCTGCGCTTTTGGGAACGGCTGAGTCCGTCAGGGCACCACCTTGGCCGGTGGTACCTGTCTTCTTCCACTTCTCCCTCGTTTTCTGAATCCTCAAGATCTGCCCAACGAGGTGACTCAGCGCGTTTGCTTTGTGGCGGGAGAGGCCCTAGGCGCTCGAACACAGACACGTTGGCTGCCTCCTTCTTCTTCTTGTTGCATTCGGGCAATTGCCGATTGTGGGCAATCGGCTCATTCCTGAATCCCAGCAGTTGTCCGAAGAAGGGGCAGTCCCGATGTCCGGCGTTGTCATCTTGCTCCCTTGATGCTTCCGTGGCACAGCGCTCGTGTTCCTCCTCATCGCGATTCTGCCAACGATATCTTCTGGCTTCTCTAGCCAGACGATCTCCTCTATCATCGTAATTGGACCGTCGGCGTTGGTCATACTGACTCACATATTTGTTGAGGAGGTGATCAGAGAGGGGTTGCTGATATCTTATATTCTTCACCTCTCCCTCTGTGACATAGCGCTTGCCATCATGACGGAGCCGATCGCGTGGAGCGGCCTCCTCTGTATCCTTGCTATGAGAGCAGCTGCCCTCATCTCCATCTTTGCCAGAGTGGCTTCCAGGTCCCACCATGTTGATGCTGAACGAGGGACCCGGCTGGCAACCTTCAGGGTTGGTAATTTCTACCATGTTAACGGCGGGGAAGGGTTGGGTGTCGACCTTCATGGCGTATCTGGTTGAAAATCAGCCGCCCCTTCTCTATCGCCGCTTGGATGTGCCGACGCCACACCCGGCAGTCGTTGGTGGCATGGGAAAGCGAGTTGTGGAATTTGCGGTACGGCTTTCCGTTTAGCTCTTTCGCCGTGGGGAACTTGAGACCTTCGAGAACCGTCAATCTGTTTCTCCTTGAGCAGGAGGTCGAAGATTTGTTCGGTCTTGGTCACGTCAAAATCAAATCCCCGGGCGGCCCCGGTGGCTTTACCCATTTGCGAGGCCACGGGGTTCCTCCCCGAGTCCACTCAGCCACCGATATTTCTTGGTCTCCCGCAGGCACTTCATCTTCCTCTCGTGTCGACCATAACTATCGCACGCTTGAACTTGTCTTGGTACAGGTCGGGGTGGCGCTGTTCATATGCTGATAGTTTCGAACCATGTGCGCCGGCGAGGGATAATCTGCTTGGGAGGCCATGTCCTTGAGCTGCGTCGCAAGGCCTGCTACCGCCAACTCGATCGCTTCCTTTTCGGTTATACGGACCGAATAACATCGGTTCCTAAGATTCCTGAAGCGCTGGATGTATTCTCGTCACCGTTTCCCGCGCTTCCGACGTAGTTGTGCTAGATCGGCAATGCCGGACTCGGAAGCTTCGAATGGTATTGCATATGGAACTGCTTCTTCCAATTGCTTCCAAGACCGGATGGAGTTTGCTCGGCAGAGAGGTGTACCATCCAAAAGCCTATCCCGTGAGGGACCGTGAAAAGAGCCTCACGCGTAGCTGATCCGACACCGAAGCCGGTCCTAGTTGAGCCAAATATCGGCCGACGTGCTCGATGGAGCTGGAGCCATCTGATCCACTGAATTTGGAGAAGTCAGGGAGCCGATATTTAGGTGGCAGCGGGATCATCTCGTAATCGTCGGGGTACGGCTTGGAATAGCCGATCGCCCTTCTTTTCGGCATCATGCCGAACCGGTCTCTCGCATGGTACCGATCTGATCCGCTGTGCTGGCCGTAGGAGTTGCACTCGAAGATTCGCCGGGGTGGCGTACTTGGCCTGCCATGTTTGCTTTTCCAGCTCCGGGCTCGGGAGTTTCGTCGGTGTGGCGTATTTAGTTAGCCACGTCTCGCTCTGTCGCCGACGTTCCTCCCGTCTTCGCCGGAGTCCCCGATGTTGTGGCCTGGTTTGTGAGTGCCCGGTCACCACAATCCGGCACGTACATGCACGCGTATCCTTGAGGGATCTCCTTAGGCGCCTCCATTAAGAACCGGTAGTAACTAGGGTCGCCACCAATCCTGTAGACGAGGAATGCCGGTGTAGTCGGCACTTCAGCGAGGTGCTGCCAACGCATATGGCAGCGGTGGACGGGACTCGGAGTGGCAACTCTCCTTGATGAGTCCCGAGAGCTGGTCCCGACGGCGAGTACCGGTGGCTCATGATCTCTCGGATCACGCGCGAGCGACACGCTCCAACACGTTGACCAAGTTCTCGGAGTGGCGGTGTAGCGAGTGAGCCACCGGGTAGTTGATCTCCTGCCGCTGCGACCCCGGTGCGTTCCTCTGACGGGGTAGAGAGGTCTATCCCATCGAGCGCGCCTTGCGGTGAGAATCCCTTCCATCTGATGCCATGGGAACGGGTTCTCTGAAAAGAGCCGATGAGGTCGGCTTCGAGGGTGGCCTTGATCTCGTTGTATTGCTTCTTGAGGTCGTCGAGCAGATCCTCGTAGGTGACCGGCGTGCCGTCCGCCATCTCGGATGTAGATGGCGATGTGGTTGATGTAGACGATTGTCCCACCGGCGTGCCGGAATGTGTTGATCGCCAAAACCCACCGGCGGGCAGCGGCCTTGTCAACACCGTAGAGCCGGGAAGAGCCTAGAGCTGCGGCTGGCCGAGACCCCTCCGAGCGACGGCCCGCAATGCTCTTCTCGGTCACACGCGGCGATGCGAAGTGCAAGGCGTGCCACCCGACCTATACCTGGCCGGGAAGGTGATGGGGATGCCTCGCTTAGTTTCCTGCAGGGCATACATGTAAACATTAAATACGAGCCTCGATCGGCTCTCGAGTTATCTCGTGAATCGGCTCAAAGAGCCGATCCACCCATGATTCATACGGGGTGCACGAATACTTGGTGGTCCTGCTTGATCAAGATGAAGCTAATGAGATCTACGACGATTTAGGGTTTTCACCGCATAATCGGATCATCCTACTCCAGGTTGGGCCTCGCGGCCACGCACGGTGCTCGTAAGCCGATCCTAAACAAGGCCTAAAAACCAACATGAAGTTGATCCTCGGAACATCCCGTTTAGGACTGGCGAACGCCACCCTACGTGCCACTCGGATCCTCCCCCTTTGTAAGGCCTAACTATTGCAGATATTAAACTAATCCTTGTAGAACAAGGAGCAATCGTAACGGATCAGATCTACTAAATAATGATCAAGCGGGGTGCCGCCCCCACACCTAAGATAGGCGTGAGGGCGGCTAGATATGCAAGGGTTGCACTACGCGTAAGCATGCTTAAACGAAGAACAATGCTAACCCTAACACATCTAATGATAACTACGTTGCTCGCCATCAAAAGCGCTTCAGTACGAGCAACGCATGAACAACGTGGGGCTTGTGCTGCCTAGATCGCAAGATGCGATCTAGGCAGCATGTCGCTTACCGGATAGAAACCCTCGAGACGAAGGAGTTGGCGATGCGCCGAGATTGGTTTGTTTTGGGGTTGAACGTGAGTTGTTGTTTATTCCATAAACCCTAGATACATATTTATAGTCCAGCGGACTCTCTAATGCGGGCGTGCACCAAACCGTGCACGAATAAGATTCTATCTCTAAACTAAGATACGATCTAATATGTTACAGATACACGGGCAATTAAGCCCAACTTGGTATAAAAGGCCGATCCACATACTTCTTCTATCTATATATTTCTTCAAACCATCTTGATCGCGGCCCACCTCTGACTCGGTTAAATTCTGGTGATAACACTATCATGATCAAGATCATCTATTTGTAATGCTACATGTTGTGTTTGTTGGGATCCGATGAATATTGAATACTATGTCAAGTTGATTATCAATCTATCATATATGTTGTTTATGTTCTTGCATGCTCTCCGTTGCTAGTAGAGGCTCTGGCCAAGTTGATACTTGTGACTCCAAGAGGGAGTATTTATGCTCGATAGTGGGTTCATGCCTCCATTGAATATGGGGGAGTGACATCAACCTCTAAGGTTGTGGATGTGATGTTGCCACTAGGGATAAAACATCAATGCTTTGTCTAAGGATATTTGTGTTGATTACATTAGAGTAAAATGCATGGCTAGTACTTAAACTTGTTGGTGGAATTCGATTCGGTCACTGTACTCAAAGAATACGCATTTGGAGTCACCAAATACACGCAATGGTTTATCTACGGTCACTGCTCTCCTGTACAGCGCAGTATTTGACAACGTGGCTTTGTTGACCGGTCGCAGCAGTGCCTTCTTTTTGAAACCGACCACTCAACTAGCTAGAAACAGAAGCTGCAGTGCAGCAGCCCACCCTTTTTGTTTTGCACAAAAGTCCCTCGTCCTCTCCTGTACTGTCTTCCTCAACCGTCACGCGAAAACGCACTGGATGCCGCTCCATTGTCCGGCCTGTCTTGCCGCCGATCAGGACGATAGCTTGGGGTGCATGCATCACAGCTGGCCGCTAGACGCGCACTCGACCTCCTCATCTAGGCCTAGGCGCCAAGAACTACAAGGACCGCCGCTCCAGAGGTGGCCATTGCCCACGCTCCGGTCTGGGCCTGGGGTTCGCCTTGCGACGGGTGTCGCTCCGGTCTAAGCCTCTCAATGGTAGACGCGCTGCCCGCAGTCAGGTTCAGGGACATAGGCAGCCCGACGGCAGCATCGCAGCCTTGGCGCGTTCGACAGGGCGGCCGACAAGTTGCTTCGGGTGCTAAACACGTGTCCATGGTCACCACCAGGGGTGCATACCACGGCACCGCCACCAGCGGCGCGGAGGGTAGGCGCGCACGGAGGCGACGCTAGGCTTAAGCGGGGGCGAGGATGGGGCGCGCGTTTCAACACGCAGCTGGTGGCGAGCACGGTTTTTTTATGTAGCTCCTCCTCATTTTCCCGGGTGCTCGTCCACCACCGCAAGGCTGCTTGTTGGCGGTACTGCAGAGCAACAGTGGTGCGATTGAGCTCACTAGACCGATAATGGAAACGATCAAACGAAGCGCACGTCGCGGTGGAGCTAGGCAGGAGACACAACTACACAGGTGGACGCCACGAAGCGGACGGCTCAGACCATGGTGCTCCGGCGAGGCACGACCAGCAACTTGGCGGGTCTCGTCGACCTCGCCATTGTAGGCCTAGATAGCGCACCGGAGAGGCGCGCATAGGCCACACGTGCATCGTTCAGGGACGGCGCCACGCTGCTCCACCTGCCGGCGACCGGCGGCGGGCAAGGCTGGTAGTGATGTGCGACCTATCGAGGGGACCTTGACGCACGCATCATGCGCAGGCGGAGGAGGTGGTTGAGATGGTGCTCCTGCAGCACAGCGGGATGTGGCTCAGATGGTGCTCCTGCAGCACAGCGGGGGGTGGCCGAGATGGTGAGCATGCAGCACCGCAGCGCGGAGCGGCGCCAATGTGGGTAGGAGGAGAATTTCGGCGGGGTGGGGAGGCGGGGGTAACGCCAGAGAGGTGAAGGAAGGGGAGGATTTGATGGCGGCGAGGTTCGCCTCCGCGGGCCGCAAGACTCGCTGGATTTGGTGAGAGGGGAGAGGAAGGAGATGGCTGGACTGTTTCTACACATTCCAAACTTTAGGGTGTTTTCTGAAAACAACAGCACGGCTGATACTCTGCACAGTGCTCACGCGTGGGTCCTGTGAGTGGCCAGATCATCAAATACTTTGCGTTTCCGAAGCCAGTGACCGTATGTGAGCACCAAACTCATCTTCAGTGACCGTAATTTTGTATTCTATAAGTACAGTAACCAATCTGAACCCTGCCTACAAGTTCAGGTACTTGCCATGTATTTTACTCATTACATTACGCACCATACTTAATGCAATTGTCTGTTGTTTGCAACTTAATACTGGAAGGGGTTCGGATGATAACCTGAAGGTGGACTTTTTAGGCATAGATGCATGCTGGATAGC
>NC_061510.1:393636281-393676846 GCF_022539505.1 Lolium rigidum | reverse complement strand
AAGCCACAAGAGGCTACAAGGCCACAAAAGGCTACAAGAACACTACTAAGGCAACAAGGCCACTAAGGCAACAACACCACTAAGGTCAACATGCCCTCTACGAGATCAAAACCCCGGAGAGAACCCAAACCGATGCACCTAATGCAATGGCTAAGAACACCACTAAGATGCCCAAGTTCTTCTCTCCCAAATTCCAACAAAGCTACAAAAGCTATTGGGGGAATAAGGGAGGAAGAACAAATATGTGGAGAAACACCAAATAACTCCAAGACCTAGATCTAGCAAGATCCCCTCACTTGGAGAGGGATTCAATTGGTGAAGCTCTAGATCTAGGTCTCCTCTCTCCTTTCCCCCAAAAATATGCAAGAAATAGTGGGGGGATCAAGAGGAGTAAAAAACAACTCAAGGTCAACAATGGAGGAGAGAGATTGGAGGGGAAGAAGTGTTTTGGTCGGAGGTGGAAGAGAGGTATAAATAGGGGGCCCAAAATATAGCTGTTGGAGGCAGAAAAACGGTCAGATTCGCGCCCGAGCGGTACTACCGCTTGTCAAAGCGGTACTACAGCTCGCGCGCAAAACTGTGCAGAAAACGGTCAAAAATCGGCCCAAAGCGGTACCACAAGCGGTACTACCGCTCGAGCGGTACTACCGGGTCGGTACCGGGTCAATACCGAACCAGATCCATTGTCTCACAGAGACCAAACCGGTACCTGACCGGTACCTGACCGGTACTACCGCCCTCCCCTTTTTTTTCTTTAAACTGCGATACGAAAACGACATCTCGAGCTTGGAAACTCCGATTGAGGTGAAACCAATTTTTCCGGAAAGAGGACGACGAGAGCTACCACTACACAAGGTGAAAACATGCAAAAGAGTGAGTGATGATTTTCTCATGGTCATAGAGGTGTAACCTCTCAATATGGTATATCGGGAAAATCATCACCCTTGCACATGCAACATGCGATGCATCCGGAATCCGTTTCCGATGAGCTAGAGCTTGTCATGAGAATGAACACAAGCTCTAACTTATCTCATGCATAAGAACCAAGAAGAACTAAGAAACACGATGCAATGCATGCAAGGTTTGAGCTCTCTCCGATGATGCGATCCACTATCCTATCGAGCACAAACCTTGTCCTTGCGCGTTCCTCTCGAGTCGGGAAGCTCCGTCTTCATCATCTTCAACCTTGTACATGCCACCGTCTTCCTTGATCTTGTACGCACGCCACCGTCTTCATCCATCTTCATCTTCAACACGGTCTTCGTCTCTCTTCGACACCGTCTTCGTTATTGTACTCCATCTTCTCCATCTTGAAACCTTGAGACCAACACATGGCTATGGACCTAAGATAGATTCTCAATGCAACCGTTAGTCCATAGGGATTGTCATCAATTACCAAAACCACACATGGGGGCTACATGTTCTTTCAATCTCCCCCATTTTGGTAATTGATGACAATCTCTTTGAGAGGGTTTAAATATGGAATTTAGCGAACAACCCAAGTTGAATATTTAGAACAAGCTCCCCATAATATATGCATGTGTGAATGAACTTGACTTTCATTGCATATACCGGCAATTAAAGCCTAGCGGAGTATCCTCGAAATATTCAACCATGCAAAGCAACAAATGCAAGGCATGAAAGGCAAATGCTTAAGAACCAACAAAAGCAATTCCCTTAAACCCTCCAAACTTCTCCCCCATTGGCATCGATTGCCAAAATGGACGAAAAGTTTGGAAGGCCAATATAGTTAGAATTCCTCCATAAGGTGTGCATTTCTCATAATGTGAGTGAAATCAAATGCACGTATTCAATGACGAATACCGGGAGGAAATCCAACTATATTGAGGATCAAAGATTGCAAGAGGATGTGAAGGTGAGAAAGCTTCGACAAATGAAGCAAGCAATCCAATGACCCAAAAAGAAACACAAGCTTAATAAGAGGCAAGTAAAAACGAAGCTTGTGCCAAAATCAATTATGAGTGCTTGAAAATGCAAATAGAACGAAATGAGCACTCATAACAAATTCTTTGTGGAGCCATCAAGAGATAAACAAGAATGGAAGGAATGGACTCCAACAAAGAGGGATATCAAAAGATATGTACCATCTCTCATGTATATAAGTTTCTCTAAGTGGGCAACATCACGGAGATATTTATCCACAAAGAAACATGCACACACAAGATAGGTACGAGAGAAGAAGAGCAAGATATCCAAGGTGAAGTAACACAATATACCAATGAGACATTTGCTTTATAGCACGGCCAATGGCTCAGATTTATCTCATTGTACATTGAACAACTTCAACCAAAAACACCTCAAAGACATCACAAGAATCACCAAGAGAAGGAGATAGTTAAGATGCTTTGAGAGAGGCAAACAAGTATCACCAAATGAAACACCAAGGATACCCCATGGTTGGATACAAGATAGCATGCATGAGGGGATTGATACTTGTTACCCGGATGCAATGGTGTGATGTAGTAGATATGAGTTAGTTATAACATCATAGCTCGCCTCCTATAGCCACTTGTACTCCACTTCTTCTTCATGAGTGAGACGAGCATCCAAAGCATCACCAATCTACCTAAGACACAACTCAAGTACAAAGTGGTCCCCAAACTAATTGGGTCCTAGTAGTTAGTGAAACTACAACACATAGGACAAACTCCACGTAAATATGTGCATATGGATATGAATTTGAATTTCATGCACATCTTAGCCGATTTAGGATTATGGTGGAGTTTTCCCTATGCATTGGATCAACGAAAGCAAACATGCCATAAGATATACATGAAGTAAATATGCATGCGAGACTTTCAAGAACCAAATGGAGATATGACTTGGACAAAATGCAAAATAGAACACGATGGCACACAAAGGTGTGACGTGTCAAAAGGCTGTCCAACCCATATCCAAGAATCAAATCAACACAAGATTGACCCCAAAGTTCAAAAAATGAACTAAACAAAACGAGCAAGATGATATCCAAAACAAGCATGCTCAAGGACTTATCTCATTTTAGGAAAGTAAAACCAAATATCAAGTAATGAGATAACCAACTCCCAAAGAAAGCAAGGTTCCAAATAAACCAAACCCTCAACGCTTTTCATGATGGCACAAAAGTACCGAAAAGAAAAGGTTTGTCTTCCAAGGTCAAATTCTTGAAACAATGGGAGTGTTCTAGCAAACATAGGAGAGCTCCCCCAAAATTAGTGCACTATTTAGGATTTTGCATTTGAATACAAAATGCACAAATGCGGGATCATTGCTCAACCATTGTTTATCAAAACACTAACAAGGTTCAAGTGAAATAAGGAGATCCAAACGAAGCAAGGAAGACATATGGGAGTCTAACCCACAAGGACAAATTCTTGGCAAGAAATGAAGCAATTGAGCACATGAGCCAAGTGTGAGGATGATCCGGAACAATACCACACAATTTATTACCAATTGTCCAAGGACAAGAGGTATTTAGGAAATATTTCCATATGGTAGTTTGTGAGCATGTCCAAGATCATCTTCACAACAAAGAAAGCATATGGTAAAGGATAAGAATTGACCATAATGCAAAAGGAGATTCTTGAGAGCTTCAATTAGTTACACCAATCATGCAAGGCAATGAATAGCATAATATGAAGCACATGATTTTCCAAAGAGTATATGGAGCTAGCAAGACAATGTGGAAAACCATGCCAAGAAAAACTCCTACAAACAAAATCCAAGAGAATAGCAATAAGAGCATTTTATGCAAAATGGGATTTGTTTGAGCACACATGTCACATAGGAACAAGATAATCTAAAATATCAATTCTATGTGACACAACCTCAAATGTTCACATTTTCTAGGCTTGTAAGATGCACAAAGCATAATACTCCCCCATAATGTGATAAAGATATTTTTCGTGCAAGAGGCAAATAAGAACCAAGTGAGATAATTAATGGACATTATAGAATTTTAATTCATCATGTCGCACATTTTAGGATTGTGAAATGCACAAAGCGTATCACTCCCCCAAAATGGGATAGTCCATTAATTTCTCACATGAGCCAACAACTAAGATATCAATAAGATGCAATAGGCTCAACAAAGAACAATTGTACATGATGTGCCACCCAACATATATAAGCATGGAAGCAAGATAAGCAAGTAGGAGGCACAACATACACAACCACATGCAAGGTACAAAACCAACACATGTAAAAGGGGAGCGAGTAACTTTCAATGTAAAGGAGTTGAGGACTCGTTACCGCAAGGAGGAGCATGGGTAAAGGATGAAAGGAATAGAACTTGACTTGAGGAAATAAGAATGATGAAGATCCCCTCAGTCTTCATGAACTAGTCAAGCCTCCATGCCCTCCACAAGTACCTATTGATCAGATTTTGGCTTGTTGGTCCCCAACCAAGTTGGGTCCTAAGAAGTTAGTCACAATAGGCTTGGCAACCCAAATGGTTCTTTTTGAGAAACCACATTGAGTGCCCATATATTTGGCAAACACATTTCCAACCTTATCCTTGCAAAGAGAATAAGCACCATCGATCAAGATAGGGTTGGATGAGTTACCACTAGTGCAAAAGGAGGAGATGTGGCCCTTCTCGCGGCATATGTAGCATGTTCTTCTCTTCTCCTTCTTCTCACTTGATTTCTCCACAACGGGAGCCTTGGCTTGATCCTTCTTGGGTAGCGGCCTTTCTTCAAGTCGAGGAAGACCTTGAGCTTGGCCTTGCGATAGACCATGAGCTCCATCTTGAGGCCGCTTCCCTTGTTTCTTCTCGCCAAGTGGCTTCTTCTTCAAGGGGCACGATCTAACATGATGCCCTTCAATCTTGCACTTGAAGCACACAATCTTGGCGGGGTCCTTCACATGCCCATGGCCCTTCTTCCGCTTGTGCGTGGTGGAATTGTTCTTGTTGTTGGAGTTGAATCCAAGTCCACTCTTGTCATTGGGGGATTGCTTCCCTTCATGACCCTTTACCAAGTCCTTCTTCAAAGAAGTGACTTGGGCCTCGAGCTCTTCGATTTCCCCTACATGGTTAGTAATAACACAAGTACTAGAGGAAGTGGAAGCTTCATTGTTAGAGAAACAAGGCAAGGTATGTAATTCACCACAAGATATAACAATAGCATGGGTGGGTGAATTACTAGCACTAGCACATGGAATTTTAGAGCAACAAGGCATAGAAGGTAGTTCACCACAAGATAAATCAATAGCATGAGTGGGTGAACTACAAGCACTAGCACATGGCAAAATAGCATTTTGAGAGGAAGTGCTAGTACTCACATGAGGCTCACAAGATTTTACCTTTGACATGATAGCCTTATGAGCTAACTTTAGCAAATCATGAGAGACTAGAAAATCATCATGGGAGCTAGAAATCTTTCCATAATTTTCTTCCAATTTCTCATAATTGCTTGTTAGCAAAGCAAGTTGAGCCCTTAGCTCAACATTCTCCTTCAAGATGGAGGCTTCACAAGAGGTAGAGTTAGTAGCACAAGCATTATCAATTATAGCACAAGGAGAAGGCAACTTAGCAAGCTCTATTAGGTTGAGAGCCTTAAATTGCTCATGTGACTCGGTGAGTTTGTTGAGCTCACTCTCAATAGCCCTAGAGCTACTTTTGAGAAGCTCAAAATCCTCAAGGAGTTTAGCACGAGCACTTACTAGCTCAACATTTTTAGTTCGAAAATCATGTGCCACCTCTAAAGTTCTATCACGAGATTCCTTTACCATAGATAGCTCTAGAGTAAAGGTCTCCTCAAGAGATTCATTGGTGGTTTGTTGTTCTTTAAGAGCTTCACTAAGATTTGCAATCTCATTTGCATACTCGCGCTCATGCTCTTCCTTTTTCTCAATAATTTTTGTGCTCTCAATGGCAAAAGCCAAGATTTTCATAAATTTAGAGCAAGCAAATTTCCTATCATGGAGAGCATGGAATACTAACTCACCCATCATGTTTAAGTAAGCAACATTAAGTTCTTCCATATCATCATCCTCATCATCACTAGATAGATAGGGTTCCAAGGAAGGAGATACCTTAGAAGCCTTAGCCATAAGGCATGTGTAAGAACCGTGCGATGATGAAGAAGATGAACTACTTGAAGCTCCATCCAAGATCTTGTCTTGGCCCATAATATCTTAGGTTTCCTCTACATTGTTAGTCACACAAATACTAGAGGAAAGCAAAGTATTTTCATTATGGCAACAAGACAAGGCAAGCATATCAACATGGGATGAAGACATGCAAGGACTACCAACACTAGCATGTAAAGTATTCATAGTGCTATAAGTGTTCAAGTTCAAAGATGAAACATTGCAATGGGATAGGGATGAAGAATCATCAAGAGAAGGCTCACCATCAACAATGCAATGTTCATCACCACTCACCATATCATTACCTTGTGTCTTACCACACTTTGGTGAAGTGGAAGGAGTGCGATCATCCTCAATGGTCTTGGACCCACCATATGTATCTCGAAGCTTTGTCCAAAACTCATGAGCACTCTGGAAGGGCGCGATGGAGGAAATCACTACATGACTCACAACATGGCAAAGCACTTTAGTAGCTTGAGCATCTAGATAAGAGTTTTTCTCTTCCTCAAAAGATGGATTTTGTGGATCCTTAGGAGGAGAAAAACCCATATCAAGAATTTGCTCCACATGTGGGTGCATGCCCCTAAAATAATCAAGCATGTAGGATTTCCAAGCATCATAATTAGTGCCATCAAATGTAAGAGAGGAAATGTGCACTAATCCTCTAGCCGACGTCATACTCTCTAGGCGGTGAAGCCCAACAAGATAAGAGAGCCCTAGCTCTGATACCAATTGAATGTACTAGGACGTCGCCTAGAGGAGGGGGGGTGAATAGGCGGTGTATAAAAACTTCTACTTGAGAGCTAAACTAGGCGGAATAAAACTAAGTGTTTACTAGTTTAGCTCAAAGCCTAACAACAAGGGGTTTGCCTAAGAGCACTAACAACCTATGCTAGCATGATGAGCAACAACGTGATAACAAGATAGGTATAGCATCAAGCATGATAGATATCACAATGTAAAGCGCATAGGTAAAGGAGCTTGGGTTGAGAAGTAACCGGTGCACGAGGAGACGACGATGTATCCCGAAGTTCACACCCAAGGGTGCTACGTCTCCGTTGGAGCGGTGTGGAGTCACGAGGCACTCCAATAAGCCACTAGGGCCACCGTATTCTCCTCGAGCCTTTCCTCCAAGGGGAAAGCCTCGATCCACTAAGGGACCCTTGAGGGTGGTCACCGAACCCGTACAAGCTTGGGCAAACTCCCAAGTATCAAGTTTGAGGCAACTCCACAACACGGAGGCTCTCAAGTACAAGGCCACAAGAGGCTACAACACGCCACACCGGCAACAAAGCCACCAAGACACCAACGCGCCACAACCGGCTCCAAAACCACAAAGGCTAACACACTCCACAAAGGCAACAACGCCACAAAGGCTACCACGCCACAAAGACGACAAGGCCACAAAGGCTACAAAGCCACAAGAGGCTACAAGGCCACAAAAGGCTACAAGAACACCACTAAGGCAACAAGGCCACTAAGGCAACAACACCACTAAGGTCAACATGCCCTCTACGAGATCAAAACCCCGGAGAGAACCCAAACCGATGCACCTAATGCAATGGCTAAGAACACCACTAAGATGCCCAAGTTCTTCTCTCCCAAATTCCAACAAAGCTACAAAAGCTATTGGGGGAATAAGGGAGGAAGAACAAATATGTGGAGAAACACCAAATAACTCCAAGACATAGATCTAGCAAGATCCCCTCACTTGGAGAGGGATTCAATTGGTGAAGCTCTAGATCTAGGTCTCCTCTCTCCTTTTCCCCAAAAATATGCAAGAAATAGTGGGGGTATCAAGAGGGGGAAAAAACAACTCAAGGTCAACAATGGAGGAGAGAGAATGGAGGGGAAGAAGTGTTTTGGTCGGAGGTGGAAGAGAGGTATAAATAGGGGGCCCAAAATATAGCTGTTGGAGGCAGAAAAACGGTCAGATTCGCGCCCGAGCGGTACTACCGCTTGTCAAAGCGGTACTACCGCTCGCGCGCAAAACTGTGCAGAAAACGGTCAAAAATCGGCCCAAAGCGGTACCACAAGCGGTACTACCGCTCGAGTGGTACTACCGGGTCGGTACCGGGTCAATACCGGACCAGATCCATTGTCTCACAGAGACCAAACCGGTACCTGACCGGTACTACCGCCCTCCCCTTTTTTCTTTAAACTGCGATACGAAAACGGCAATATCTCGAGCTTGGAAACTCCGATTGAGGTGAAACCAATTTTGCCGGAAAGAGGACGACGAGAGCTACCACTACACAAGGTGAAAACATGCAAAAGAGTGAGTGATGATTTTCTCATGGTCATAGAGGTGTAACCTCTCAATATGGTATATCGGGAAAATCATCACCCTTGCACATGCAACATGCGATGCATCCGGAATCCGTTTCCGATGAGCTAGAGCTTGTCATGAGAATGAATACAAGCTCTAACTTATCTCATGGATAAGAACCAAGAAGAACTAAGAAACATGATGCAATGCATGCAAGGTTTGAGCTCTCTCCGATGATGCGATCCACTATCCTATCGAGCACAAACCTTGTCCTTGCGCGTTCCTCTCGAGTCGGGAAGCTCCGTCTTCATCCTCTTCAACCTTGTACATGCCACCGTCTTCCTTGATCTTTTACGCACGCCACCGTCTTCATCCATCTTCATCTTCAACACGGTCTTCGTCTCTCTTCGACACCGTCTTCGTCATTGTACTCCATCTTCTCCATCTTGAAACCTTGAGACCAACACATGGCTATGGACCTAAGATAGATTTTCAATGCAACCGTTAGTCCATAGGGATTGTCATCAATTACCAAAACCACGCATGGGGGCTCCATGTTCTTTCAATAATATTTTATTTCACTTGTTATCTTTTTCTTTGAATGATATTATGGGAGTGATGATCCCATGTTTGTGCACCTATACTCCAACGTAAATTTTCTATCTTTGTGCACAAACCTTGGGGAGCTTCCCTATATTATTTAGAGTACTCTTCTTGATCTTATCATAGTATCTATCTTCCATTTGGTTCCATGTTTGGGTTCATTGGATTGCTTGCTTCATGTGTTGAAGTTTCTTTAATTTATTATCTTTTTGCAATCTTTGATCTAGATACAGTTTGAATCCCTCCGTGTATTCGTCATTGGATACGTGCATTTGATTCCACTCACAATATGAGAAATGCACACCTTATGGAGGAATTCTCACTATATTGACCTCTCTAGATTTTTTGCCCATTTCGGCAATGGATGCCAATGGGGGAGAAGTTTCGAGGGTTTAGAGGAATCTAGGTTTTATGCTTCTTGCTTTGTGCCAAAGTATTTGCCTTTCATGCTTTGCTTCTTGTTGCCTTGCTTGGTTGAATATTGAGAGGAAACTCCACTAGGCTTTGATTGCCAATATATGCAATGAAATTCAAGTTCATTCACATGTGCATATGTTATGGGGGAGTTTGCTATATGTATTCAACTTTTTTGTTACTTAAATTCCTTATATAAACCCTCTCAAAGAGATTGTCATCGATTAAAAAAATGGGTGAGATTGAAAGTGCATGGAGCCCCCATGTGTGGTTTTGGTAATTAATGACAATCCCTATGGACTAATGTTTGCATTGAGTTAAAATTGCAGGAGTTGTCCATATGCAATGCTTGGTCCATATGTTTGCTTCAAGGTTGCAATAAGAAGAAATAAAGTGCAAATTCAAGATGAGCCAACTCAAAGAGATCATATGCTTGAAGCTTGCCTTCATATGGTGATCATGGATATGTGAAGATGCGCCGAAGAAGAAGCTATCCCATAGTGGAGTATGGGGAGCAATTAGCAAGACTTCATCAAGCAAGCACAATCAAGAAAGGTGTTACATATTGTTGCGGTCAAGATCATCATCACCAAGCTCAAGTGGAATGTGCAAGGTTAAGGTTTTATCTTTATAGGGTTTCTTTCTTACCGGTCTCATGGTTCAGTTGGGAGACCAGGTTATAGGTTAGTTGCCGCACTATCAAGGGGCTCTCGAGTGAGTAACTTGATCGTATCGTCCGGAGAGAGTCCAAACATTTACATCCTTGCATCATATTTTTTGGTTGTTATTTGGAACTTATCCACATGGTGCTTTAGATCTTGTGCTTATTCTCATGACAATCTCTAGTTCATCGAAACCGGATTCCACATGAAATACTTGTTGTGTTTTCGATATTGGAGTTTTTCCCGGTTCTTCGTTTTGAGAGGTTTCACCTCTAAATGCATGGAAAAATCTACCCCACTATTCTTTATATTTTCACTCTTTATGGGGTAGCTCTTGTCATCCTATTTCCAACTAAATTGGTTTCACCTAAATCCGAGTTTTTAAATTCAAGTTGTTGCAATTTCCTTGTTGGAGGTGTGACCGGTTTAGCTCTTATAGATAGTATAAAACTTTCCCCTTTTGATCTTATACTCAGTGGTTGTACTATGATGTTTACCTGCATGATCTTTCAGAGCTTTTCATTGTGATTCCAATGAGCCTAAGATCATCAAATTCGGAGTCCCGATGTGAAAATGGTGATGTTTTTGGTGTGCGGTACGCTGCCACCCAAATTGGTCCGGCCACGGGCCGGACCACTCTGGTCCCCAGTCCGGCGAAACGGTCCGGCTCTCATATTAGTCTCCGGAATGGGTCTGGGGCTGGCCGGACAAGTCCGGCTGACCAGAGTGGTTCAGCCAGGCCCGGAAGGTCCGGTCAGGTGCGAAAATGGAGCCCTTTTCTCCAAACGGCTAGTGCTCCTCCTCCCATATAAAAAGGTGTCTTCTTCCCCATTGAGTGGTAGCTTCTCCTACTCTCTCTACTTCACTATTGACTTTGAGAAGCTTCCTCTCCCTCTAATCCCTCCATGATTCGTGTTCATATTTGAGGTAAAGATAGAAGAGATCTAGATCTACATCTTGACCAAACAAATCGCTCTCTTTGTGAGGGGAATCCACTAGATCTAGATCTTGGAGAAATTTGGTGTTCCTCCTTCTATTTGTTATTCCTCTCTTATTCTCACAGTAGCTTTTGTAGCTTTGTTGGAATTTGAGAGAGAATGACTTGAACATCTTCGTGGTGTTCTTGCCATTGCATTTGGTGCATCGGTTTGACTTCTCCGTGGGGATACGTGGAGGTGAAAGTTCGTGAGATATACTCTCCGGGAGCTTGTTCTCGGAGCTTGTTCTTCTTGGATCCTTGGACCCTAGACGACTTAGTGGTCTTTGTGGTGTTCTTGGGGCCTCCAATTAAGTTGTGGAGATTGCCTCAAGCTTTGTGCTTTGTGGCTTAGTTTTGTTATTGGGGCCTCTAGTTAAGTTGTGGAGATTACTCAAGGGCAAGGTCTTTGTGGCGATTTATTGGGAGCCTCCAATTAAGTTGTGGAGATAGCCCCAAGCTTTGTGCGGGTTCGGTGACCACCCTAAGGTTCCATAGTGGATCGAGGTCTTCCCCTTTGGTGGGAAGGGTCGAGGAGAATACGGTGGACCTTCGTGTCGTTTGGAGTGACTTGTCCTCCACACCGCTCCAACAGAAAGTAGCACTCGCAAGAGTGTGAACTTCGGAATACATCGTCGTCTCCACGGCACCTCGGTTATTCCTATACCTGAGCTATTTACTTATGCACATTACTTTGTAATAACCTTCGTGCTTGAAGTTATATATCTTGCTATCACATAGTTGCTTGTCTTGCTTAGAATAGGTTGTTCGTGCACATAGGTGAACCCTAGTTATATTGGTTTTGTGCTCCGCATTTGTTAAGCCATATTCGTAAAAAAATTAAACCGCCTATTCACCTCCCCTCTAGGCGGCATCCGTGTCCTTTCAAACGTCTAATGTCCATGATCACGAAACCATGATCATCTATTAATCAACAAGCTAGTTAAACGAGAGGCTTAATAGGGACTCTAGTTTGTTTACAAAACACACATGTATCAATGTTTCCACTTAATACAATTATAACATGGGATGTAAAAATTTATCATGAACACTAAGATATATCAATAACCATTTTATTATTGCCTCTCGAGCATATCTCCAACATCCCATATGTCAGCCTCTATGAAAAATAAAAATTTCCTTTCTTCAATTTATTTTTGACTCCTAATTAATGGCTACTTGGTTCTTTCTTTTGATCCCATGCCACCTTTGAAACGTTGAGGATGCTGCTGGCTCATGGGTCCCACATGTCAGCCTCTATTAACAATAAATTTTCCTCTATTGGATTTATTTTTCATCCCTAATTTCTGGCTATTTGCCTTTTTTCGATCCCCTGTCGCCTTTGAAACGCTGAGGCCGCTGCTGGCTCATGGGTCCCACATGTCAGCCTCTATGAACAAAAGTTTCCTTTGTTGGATTTATTTTTGACCCATAATTTATGGCTATTTGCCTTTTTCTTTCGAGCTCCTTCCGCCTTTGAAACGTTGATGCCGCTGCTGTGAACCTGGTCCAATATGTCAGCATATATGTGCGATAAACCTTTCTCTTCTTGGATTTTTTTGGACACCTGATTTCGAGATACTTGCCTTTTTTCTTTCGATCTCCTGCCGCCTTCGAGAAACGTAGATAACGATGATGGCTCGTGGGTCCCACATGGCATCCTTTCTTGGATTATTTTTGACCCCTTATTTCTGGCTACTTGTATTTTTTTGATCTCTTGCCGCCTTGTCAATGATGAGGACGCAGCTGCAAGATGGCTCCCATATGTCAGCCTCTCAGAACGATAAATGTTTCCTTGGTTTTTTTAACCCGTGATTTCCCTAAACCCTAGTACAAAAATTATGTTTAAAAAATATTCGAACACAAGAGTTCGGTCTAGATGTCAAACTGGGTGCACTGCCACTACAGCAAAAAGTTATGTGCTGGCAAGGACTTTTTCAGAATTATTGAAAAAATTAAAATCCAGTTCATGATTTTTCAACATACCCTTCTCCATGCATGTATGGAGCTATCAAGGTTTTTCAAATTGGGTTTACGTTGTTTCATAAACTGCAACACAAGAATACAAATGAAATAAAAACAACTTGCATTTAGAATCTCTGTATTTTAATTCTGGCGAATCATAGGATCCGTGTTTTATTAGTTAAGGGGCCGAAAGTACATGAGTAGAAAGACCCATTTGCAGTTATTGGGCCGTTATCGCCTAAGCTAGTAGGCCCACGTAAATTACCATGTAGATTGTCGACGAAAACCCAAAAAGTGGAAAATTGGGCCCAAGCGGGGAATGTTGTACAATACTTTTTTCTATTGGTTAGGTGGTACATAGGGTTACCCTTACCAGAAAAAAACAATGTGGTACATGGGGCAGCGCTGGAACCCTGATCGTTACTGAAGGAATTTGCGCCTAATATCGCGAGCTTAGCTAATTTTTGAAAAAAAATGTCCAACGTGGTATTCAAAACAAAGATCTTCATGTCTGCTACTCCACCAAACAACAGACCAGCATGTATTCATCACAATACATGTAGCTAATTTGTGAAAAATATATTCAGCACGGGATTCAAACAAAGATCTTCATCTTTGCTAAATTTTGATTTCACCAAAAACCGGACAGCGTGTGTTCATGAGGTTAAGTTCACGAAAACTATGGTTTCTGTATAAAATAAGGTCACCATCCCTCTCTTATTTCTCAAGGAAAAACATGTGGAAGTGTTGGGACGAACCACATGGGTGCTTCGGCTTGATGTTCAAGCTTCTCTTTTTTGTACTGCAATCTTGAGCCTATGGCAAGACCTCCATTCACGTGCATTCTGCTCCAATTTGGCACTGGGTTTATCCACGTACGTCTGGCGAGATTGTGGGTATCAAAGACACAGTCAGGTTTGAACAATTGGAAAACTAGTTCTGCAGCCTCTCTGCTTCAATTGGCGGGGGTAGGAGGAAAAATGGGTGGTTGATTCCAATAAATAAAGAATGCCCCTACAAATTGTTCAATCTATCCCTGACATAGGTATGTCTAAGTGGCATGACGCATGAATACCCCTAGTCCATAATTGACGAAGAAAGCCCATGGACTCGAAGATTTGGAGGCCCGGAAGGTTGAAGATGTTTGGATTAGGAAAGTAGAGTTATTATACGAAACTTGTATCAATATAGGGAAAGGCCCAGCGCGGCCCAATAATCTGTACTTGTACGACACGGAAAACCCTCAGCTTCACCTCCTATATAAAGGGGAAGTTGAGGTCGAAATAAGGATCGAGTCATTCCAAACCCTAGCCACCTTGTTTCGTTGAGTTGGACGCCTTTGTTCGTATGAAAATCTTCAAGATCTACTTGCCCTCTAATTTCTACGAAACCCTAAGTCTATAATCTGTGTTGATGCCTCGTCAATTGGTGCCGTCTGTGGGAATTGGAGGTAACAAGGTCCTGATTTCGATGGCATCGTCAACATCATCATAGGCAACAAGAAACACGATGGAAGGAGGTAAATAGATCCAATCTGGTCTTGTCGATTTTGTTCCTCACCCCTGCCCGTTTGCATGCATATGCCAACCTGGAAGAATCAATGGAGATGATGTTCGGGAGCTTCCGTTTCCTCGTCGGGAAAGAGGGATCGCACCGTTTTTCGGCACCGTTGGCGGCCGAGCCTGATTACTCGGGATCATCAGTGTCATCCGTTGAGTCAGGCGACGAGGATATTTCACCGCAACGCATCACCAAGCCTGCTGATAGTGGAAAACTCGCTGATCTATTCGGTGGGATGACTTTCGGGTCGGTCACGGAAACCGGTCTATCGTAAGATAGCGACTCCGAGAGCTTCACCAACTTCGACTTCACCAAGACAACCAGTTCCACTGCCATCAAGGAGGTCTTCGTCGATCTATATGATGGTGTCACCTATCCTATGCATAATTCACGGGCGCTAAACTTAGCGCCACGCATCAAGAACTCGACGATTCAAGATCCTGAGCTGGATGATAGCGCAAATTTGACATATCATCAACTCTTCATGCTCACGGCATCGGGTCGTGAGGTAGACGAAGACGAGCAATATGAGGCTTTCAACGATCTAGGCAACCCTTACGTCGATCCCGCAGATCTCACGAGGGAAACAGGAAAGAAGCATGTTGGAGCTCAGCCAAGAGAAAAGGTGCAACTACCACAAGAGGCGTGGGACAAAGCTACAAGAGCTATAAACGGTACAGAACCAATGACCACACAAGCTTCGGCAGCAGCGCTACAAGAATATCAATATAAACTCAGTCGTGCGAGACATGAGTTACAAAAGTTGCAACCGAAACTTTATGAGAGGAAAGATGCGGCAGATACCTCAAGCGAGCGCAGATCTAACCTGAGCGTGCACTCGAGGAATTCAGCAGACAACCACATAGACCACTGCGGTAGAACAAGATCTCGGATGGCAGGCATACTCGAAGCTGAGCGTGAAAACCTGGTCCAAAATCTCGACATGTCCTTTATGTCGATAGATACGAGAGGACACATAAAACCCAAAACGCCAGAAGCAGGATACATGGCAACACACGCATACTTGATGGCAACCAGGCCACCTCAGGGCGATCCTCGAGCATCTCTATACAAACTGCTATGGCAGGAATTTGTGTTATGGGAGTAGCAATAGCTGGAAGAGAAGTAGTACAACAACCCGCAAATTCTCCACGCTGTAATAGTCCAAGACAACACCGTTGGGCTGAGTTCACAGCGGAAAGGACGGCCACCAAGAAGGTGACCCTGGGCTCTGACGACTCAGACCTCACCGTCATCATCGGCCAAGCTCCCGGACAAATAGGAAAGTGCGCTCGTCGCCTTCCTCCAGGCAAACTCTGACATGTTCGCAAGAACACCGTCGGATATGACTGGTGTACCTAGGAAGGTGATTGAGCACAACCTAGAAGTCTACCTGGGAGCACTCCCGGTGAAGCAGAAGGTGCAGCGTCAGGCACCACAGAAGTAGCAATTCATCATCGAAGAAGTAGAAAAGCTTAAGGAGGCCAAGATTATTGAGTCTGTCGCTCACACCGCTGGCTAGCCAATCCAGTCATTGTGCCCAAGCCAGAGGGAGGAGGACGCCTCTGCATTGACTTCACCGGCCTCAACAAGGCCTGCCCCAAGGATCCATGCCCGCTGCCGCGCATCGACGACATCGTCGACTCCACTTCCGGGTGCGATCTCCTGTGCTTCCTGGAAGCCTTTTCAGGCTATCACCAGATCAAGATGGCCAAGGAGGATGCAGAGAAGATAGCGTTCACTACCCCGTGCGGCATCTACTGCTACACCGGCATGCCATTCGGTCTCAAGAACGCCGGAGCCACCTTCCAAAGGCTAATGTGCATCGCACTCGGAGAACAGATGGGGCGGAACGCGGAGGCCTGCGTCGACGACATCGTTGTCAAAACACGCATGGGGGACACTCTCATTGAGGACCTCCGCGAGACCTTCACCAACCTCTGCAAGGTCAACATCAACTCAACCCCGCCAAATGCGTCTTCAGAGTACCTTCAGGCAAACTCTTGGGATTCCTCATGTCGCATCGTGGCATTGAGGCTAAACCCGACAAGATCCGCACCATCGAGGAGATGAAGCCACCGCGGAAGCTCAAGGACATTCAGCGCCTCACGGGGGGCCTAGCGACGCTTGGGCGTTTCATTGCTCGCCTCGGCGAGAAGGCCCTACCTTTCTTCAAGCTCATGAAGAAGATAGGCGAATTCAAGTGGACCCCAGAAGCAGACGACGTGTTCGCGTCACTCAAGTGGTACCTCACCAGTCCCCCGGTCATGGTGGCTCCGCGGACCCGCGAGCCTCTTCTACTATACCTGGCGGCCACTCCACGCACAGCCAGTGCGGTCCTGGTGGCGGAACGGGAAGGGCCACCACTCAAGAAAAAGACATCTAAGTCCAAGCCTAAGCCCCAGGACTTATCTGAGGAAGGTACGTCCGTTGACAATGTGTTGGAAACGTTGCAGGGTGATCGCGCCGAGACAACCCAGCCGGATGACCTCGATGGACCTTCCGGGAAGCCGACCCTCGCGAAGGCTCTCGAGCCTTCCCCGGAACAAACCTCGGCCTCCCGGTTCATGTAGCACCCGGTCTACTTCGTCAGCACGGTGTTGCGTGACGCTCGCAAGTGGTACACCCAGCAGAAGAAGCTCCTCTACACGCTCCTCGTAGCATCGCGGAAGCTTCGACCCTACTTCCAAGCACATACGATCAGGGTCGTCACCAAATACCCGCTGGAGACCGTGTTGCGCAACCCCAACGCAACAGGGCGGGTAGCGGAATGGGCAATCGAGCAGCAGCCCTTCGAGCTCACGTTTGACACCACTCCTACCAAGAAGAGCCGAGCCCTCGCCAAGTTCACCGTAAAATGGACCGATGCATCCCCCGATGACGGGGAAGCGGAGGAGGAAACCCAGCAGCCGAGTAAGCTCAGCGCGGGGCTGTAAAGGTATTTTACCCTCATCCATTATTTTGGTAACAATGACACATTGCTAGAGTATTTGGACTAATACAAGTCTATGAGATTATTCCCAGGTATTAGCCAAATAGGCATAATGGTGTATCAATGGAACAAGAAGGTAAAGGGAGACCCCCCACTTTGAGAAAAATAAAGGACTGCTCAGCACCTGGCCGGTCACAAGCCCGGTCAGACCGGCCGTGGCACAGGGTGGCCCGGCGCCGACCGACCCTAGGACTGCTGCACACCGGGCACAATCCAGTAAGGTTTTCCCTTCGCCCGACACTAGCCCGGCCTAAGGTCCGGTCTGGACCGGCACAGTCCGGTTTCCCGCCCGGTTGGACCGAGCTGTGGACCGGACACCCCGGCGCCAACCGGCTCCTGCTCTGGTGGTATCCGGAGGCCATGTACTGCGTGACAATATCTGCCCTGGTCAAGACCCGGTCCCTGCTCCGATTTGGACCGAACGGTCCGGTCCCTGGCCCGGTCTGACCGGCCACTTAGCTGGATGGCCCGGTCCTAGGCCTGGTTGACCGGGTTCCTCGAAGAAAATGTTGAGGTGTCAAGTTGCAATGGCCAGATTTCAGGTGACACTGTAAAAAACCCCTTGTCCTACCTCTGAACAGTCAGGAACTACACTACAAGCTGTTCTTGAGCTCTCTCTCTCATACTCCATTGATAGAAACAACAAAAGCCTCAGATCTCCCTCCTCCTCCACTCAAACTCAAATCCCTCCGGGGAAAAGCTAGAGGAGGCCCTGATCTACCGTTCTACCAAGCCAAATCTTGTTCCCCCTTGTATTCATCAAGAAACTTGCTCTCTAGGGTTCCTTGGAAACCCTAGGTGGAAAAAGAGGTCTGGAAGCATCCGGGCTGTGGATTTGCTCCTGACAAGATTGTAAAGGTTTGGAGGCTACCTCAAAGTCTACCACAAGTGAGTGAGCTATTCCTTCGTGGGATAGGCTCCGGAGAATAGGGTGAGCCTTCGTGGCGTTGGGGAGTCCTTCGTGGGACCTCCACCCCTCCAAACGTGACTTACCTTCTTGCAAAGGAAGGGAACACGGGAATAAACCCTCGTCTCCGCGTGCTATCTGTTATCTCTAACCGAACTCCCTACTTGTGATATAACTGTCTGTGAGAGCCTTCGTGCTTGAGTTACTTGTATCATCATATAGGGTGCCTAACCTAGTTTGCATTAGGCTCACCTTTATATTCCGTGAAGCCTAATATTGCAAAGAAAGAATTAAAATTTGTAGAAACCTATTCACCCCCCCTCTAGGTTTACCACGTCTGAACTTTCAATTGGTATCAGAGCCTGGAATCTTTCTAAGGGATTTACAGCCTTAAGAGTGAGATGGATAAACTATTCGAGGGTCTGGATGAAGATTATAACCTTTCGGTTAAGGAGATGAAATCCAGATTCTTAGCATGTGATGCTGAGAAAAAGAAGAAGGAGGATGAAGTACAAAGCCAAATGGCACAAATGACTGCCATGTTTAAGAACTTGACTAGTGGGACTTCTAGTGGGACTTCGATTCCTCCGGAAGGTTACCATGAAGTCAATCATGACTACCCCCAAAACACTTCACCCATGCCTCATATAAACCATAGTGGGAATGTTCCCCATTTTGATGGAACTCACTTTTCTTTTTGGAAATCCTCTATGGAGTCTCATATTCGCAGCTGCAGTGCGGAGTACCGGAAGCCGCAAGATCCCATTAAGCTAACCTCCGCTGAGTTCTACAACCGCCAACTCAATGCCTCTGCATGTGACAAGATTAGAAGTGGCATCAACCGCAAGCTCCTTGATCAAGTCAATGACATTGACTCCGCTAAAGAGTTGTGGGATCGGATTGTAGTACTCCAAGAGGGAACCAATCTGATCCAAGCATCTCTCTATGAGTCAGCAAATACAGAGGCAACTATGTTCATGATTAGAGAAGGAGAATCCTTGGCCGATTCCCATGGAAGGCTTGGTGCTCTTAGAGTAAAGGTCAAGGTTTTTGGATGTGAGAAATACAATGATGGTTTTGAGATGAATGAAGAATTCATAAAGTCCAAGGTCATTGCCATGATTGTTGTCAAACAAAAGGACACCAACCTTGCACTCAACTTGCAAATCCTTACCAAGCAAGCAGATCTGAACGTAGATGATTGATGCGTGTAGTTGACACGTCCGTTGGGAACCCCAAGAGGAAGGTGTGATGCGCACAGCGGCAAGTTTCCCTCAGTAAGAAACCAAGGTTTAATCGAACCAGTAGGAGTCAAGAAGCACGTTGAAGGTTGATGGCGGCGGGATGTAGTGCGGCGCAACACCGGAGATTCCGGCGCCAACGTGGAACCTGCACAACACAACCAAAGTACTTTGCCCCAACGAAACAGGTGAGGTTGTCAATCTCACCGGCTTGCTGTAACAAAGGATTAACCGTATTGTGTGGAAGATGATTGTTTGCAGAGAAAACAAGTAAAACAAGTATTGCAACAGATTTGTATTTCAGTATTAAAAGAATGGACCGGGGTCCACAGTTCACTAGAGGTGTCTCTCCCATAAGATAAAAGCATGTTGGGTGAACAAATTACAGTCGGGCAATTGAAAAATAGAGAGGGCATAACAATGCACATACATGTCATGATAAGTATAGTGAGATTTAATTGGGCATTACGACAAAGTACATAGACCGCCATCCAACCGCATCTATGCCTAAAAAGTCCACCTTCAGGTTATCGTCCGAACCCCTTCCAGTATTAAGTTGCAAAGCAACGGACAATTGCATTAAGTATGGTGCGTAATGTAATCAATAACTACATCCTCGGACATAGCATCAATGTTTTATCCCTAGTGGCAACAAGCACAACACAACCTTAGGGGTTTCTGTCACTCCCCAGGTGTCAATGCGGGCATGAACCCACTATCGAGCATAAATACTCCCTCTTGGAGTTACTAGCATCAACTTGGCCAGAGCCTCTACTAATAACGGAGAGCATGCAAGATCATAAACAACACATATGAAATAACTTGATAATTAACATAACATGGTATTCTCTATCCATCGGATCCCGACAAACACAACATAGAGTATTACGGATAGATGATCTTGATCATGTTAGGCAGCTCACAAGATCCAACAATGAAGCACAATGAGGAGAAGACAACCATCTAGCTACTGCTATGGACCCATAGTCCAGGGGTGAACTACTCACTCATCACTCCGGAGGCGACCATGGCGGTGTAGAGTCCTCCGGGAGATGAATCCCCTCTCCGGCAGAGTTGCCGGAGGAGATCTCCAGAATCCCCCGAGATGGGATCGGCGGCGGCGGCGTCTCATTAAGGTTTTCCGTATCGTGGTTTTTCGCCTCAGGGGTTTCGCGACGGAGGCTTTAAGTAGGCGGAAGGGCAGAGTCGGGGGCTGACGAGGGGCCCACACCACAGGGCGGCGCGGGCCCCCCTTGGCCGCGCCGCCATGTGGTCCGGCCACCTCGTGGCCCCACTTCGTATGCTCTTCGGTCTTCCGGAAGGTTCGTGGCGAAATAGGCCCCCGGGTCTTGATTTCGTCCAATTCCGAGAATATTTCGTTACTAGGATTTCTGAAACCAAAAACAGCAGAAAACGAGAACCGGCACTTCGGCATCTTGTTAATAGGTTAGTTCCGGAAAATGCACGAATATGACATAAAGTGTGCATAAAACATGTAGGTATCATCAATAATATGGCATAGAACATAAGAAATTATCGATACGTCGGAGACGTATCAAGCATCCCCAAACTTAGTTCTGCTCGTCCCGAGCAGGTAAAACGATAACAAAGATAATTTCTGAAGTCATATGCCATCATAACCTTGATCATACTATTTGTAAACATATGTAGTGGATGCAGCGATCAAAACAATGGTAATGACATGAGTAAACAAGTGAATCATAAAGCAAAGACTTTTCATGAATAGTACTTCAAGACAAGTATAATGAGTCTTGCATAAGAGTTAACTCATAAAGCAATAAATCAAAGTAAAGGCATTGAAGCAACACAAAGGAAGATTAAGTTTCAGCGGTTGCTTTCAACTTGTAACATATATATCTCATGGATAATTGTCAACATAGAGTAATATAACAAATGCAATATGCAAGTATGTAGGAATCAATGCACAGTTCACACAAGTGTTTGCTTCTTGAGGTGGAGAGAGATAGGTGAACTGACTCAACATAAAAGTAAAAGAATGGTCCTTCAAAGAGGAAAGCATCGATTGCTATATTTGTGCTAGAGCTTTTATTTTTGAAAACATGAAACAATTTTGTCAACGGTAGTAATAAAGCATATGAGTTATGTACATTATATCTTACAAGTTGCAAGCCTCATGCATAGTATACTAATAGTGCCCGCACCTTGTCCTAATTAGCTTGGACTACCGGATCATTGCAATACACATGTTTTAACCAAGTGTCACAATGGGGTACCTCCATGCCGCCCGTACAAAGGTCTAAGGAGAAAGCTCGCATTTTGGATTTCTCGCTTTTGATTATTCTCAAGTTAGACATCCATACCGGGACAACATGGACAACAGATAATGGACTCCTCTTTAATGCATAAGCATGTGGCAACAATTATTATTCTCATATGAGATTGAGGATATGTGTCCAAAACTGAAACTTCCACCATGAATCATGGCTTTAGTTAGCGGCCCAAAGTTCTTCTCTAACAATATGCATGCTCCAACCATAAAGGTGGTAGATCTCTCTTACTTCGGACAAGACGGACATGCATAGCAACTCACATGATATTCAACAAAGAATAGTTGATGGCGTCCCCGTAAACATGGTTATCGCACAACAAGCAACTTAATAAGAGATAAAGTGCATAAGTACATATTCAATACCACAATAGTTTTTAAGCTATTTGTCCCATGAGCTATATATTGCAAAGGTGAATGATGGAATTTTAAAGGTAGCACTCAAGCAATTTACTTTGGAATGGCGGATAAATACCATGTAGTAGGTAGGTATGGTGGACACAAATGGCATAGTGGTTGGCTCAAGTATTTTGGATGCATGAGAAGTATTCCCTCTCGATACAAGGTTTAGGCTAGCAAGGTTATTTGAAACAAACACAAGGATGAACGGTACAGCAAAACTCACATAAAAGACATATTGTAAATATTATAAAACTCCATACCGTCTTCCTTGTTGTTCAAAACTCAATACTAGATGTTATCTAGACTCTAGAGAAACTAAATATGCAAACCAAATTAGCAAGCTCTAAGTATTTCTTCATTAATGGGTGCAAAGTATATGATGCAAGAGCTTAAACATGAGCACAACAATTGCCAAGTATCAAATTATCCAAGACATTTTAGAGTTACTACATGTAGCATTTTCCAATTCCAACCATATAACAATTTAACGAAGAAGAAACTTCGCCATGAATACTATGAGTAGAGCCTAAGGACATACTTGTCCATATGCTACAGCGGAGCGTGTCTCTCTCCCATAAAGTGAATGCTAGGATCCATTTTATTCAAACAAAACAAAAAACAAAAACAAACCGACGCTCCAAGCAAAGTACATAAGATGTGACGGAATAAAAATATAGTTTCAGGGGAGGAACCGGATAATGTTGTCGATGAAGAAGGGGATGCCTTGGGCATCCCCAAGCTTAGACGCTTGAGTCTTCTTAAAATATGCAGGGGTGAACCACCGGGGCATCCCCAAGCTTAGAGCTTTCACTCTCCTTGATCATATTGCATCATACTCCTCTCTTGATCCTTGAAAACTTCCTCCACACCAAACTCGAAACAACTCATTAGAGGGTTAGTGCATAATAAAAATTCACATGTTCAGAGGTGACACAATCATTCTTAACACTTCTGGACATTGCATAAAGCTACTGGACATTAATGGATCAAAGAAATTCATCCAACATAGCAAAAGAGGCAATGCAAAATAAAAGGCAGAATCTGTCAAAACAGAACAGTCCGTAAAGATGGATTTTATTAGGCCACCAGACTTGCTCAAATGAAAATGCTCAAATTGAATGAAAGTTGCGTACATATCTGAGGATCATGCACGTAAATTGACTTAATTTTCTGAGCTACCTACAGGGAGGTAGACCCAGATTCGTGACACCAAAGAAATATGTAACTGCGCAGTAATCCAAATCTAGAACTTACTTTTCTATCAAAGACTTTACTTGGCACAACAAAACATAAAACTAAGATAAGGAGAGGTTGCTACAGTAGTAAACAACTTCCAAGACACAAATATAAAACAAAAATACTGTAGCAAAATAACACATGGGTTATCTCCCAAGAAGTTCGTTCTTTATAGCCATTAAGATGGGCTCAGCAGTTTTAATGATGCACTCGCAAGAAATAGTATTTGAAGCAAAAGAGAGCATCAAGAGGCAAATTCAAAACACATTTAAGTCTAAAATGCTTCCTATGCATAGGAATCTTGTAAATAAACAAGTTCATGAAGAGCAAAGTAACAAGCATAGGAAGATAAAACAAGTGTAGCTTCAAAAATTTCAGCACATAGGGAGGTGTTTTAGTAACATGAAAATTTCTACAACCATATTTTCCTCTCTCATAATAATTTCCAGTAGCATCATGAGCAAACTCAACAATGTAACTATCACATAAAACATTCTTATCATGAGTCTCATGCATAAAATTATTACTCTCCACGTAAGCATAATCAATTTTATTAGTTGTAGTGGGAGCAAATTTAACAAAGTGGCTATCATCAAATATAGGAGGCATATTGTAATCATAAAAGAAAATTTTCTCCTCAATGCTTGGGGGACTAAAAAGATCATGCTCATCAAAGCCAGCTTCCCCAAGCTTAGAATTTTCCATAGCATTAGCAACAATAGTGTTCAAAACATTCATATTAATAACATTCCCATTAGCATGCATATAAAGTTCCATGGGTTTTTTAATTCTCTCTTCAAACACATCATGTCCTAATTCAAGATAAAGTTCATAAAGATCTCTCATATTTTTGTTGTTTTCCATTATGCTTAACTAGTGAAATAAAAACATGCATGATATTAAGTAAAGTAAAACAAGTAACTAATTTTTTTGTGTTTTTGATATAGCAAACAAGACAATAAAGTAAAGCTAGAAACTAATTTTTTTGTGTTTTGATATAATGCAGCAAACAAAGTAGTAAATAAAATAAAGCAAGACAAAAACAAAGTAAAGAGATTGGGAAGTGGAGACTCCCCTTGCAGCGTGTCTTGATCTCCCGAGCAACGGCGCCGTAAATTTGCTTGATGCGTGTAGTTGACACGTCCGTTGGGAACCCCAAGAGGAAGGTGTGATGCGCACAGCGGCAAGTTTCCCTCGTAAGAAACCAAGGTTTAATCGAACCAGTAGGAGTCAAGAAGCACGTTGAAGGTTGATGGCGGCGGGATGTAGTGCGGCGCAACACCGTAGATTCCGGCGCCAACGTGGAACCCGCACAACACAACCAAAGTACTTTGCCCCAACGAAACAGATGAGGTTGTCAATCTCACCGGCTTGCTGTAACAAAGGATTAACCGTATTGTGTGGAAGATGATTGTTTGCAGAGAAAACAGTAAAACAAGTATTGCAGCAGATTTGTATTTCAAGTATTAAAAGAATGGACCGGGGTCCACAGCTCACTAGAGGTGTCTCTCCCATAAGATAAAAGCATGTTGGGTGAACAAATTACAGTCGGGCAATTGACAAATAGAGAGGGCATAACAATGCACATACATGTCATGATAAGTATAGTGAGATTTAATTGGGCATTACGACAAAGTACATAGACCGCCATCCAACCGCATCTATGCCTAAAAAGTCCACCTTCAGGTTATCGTCCGAACCCCTTCCAGTATTAAGTTGCAAAGCAACAGACAATTGCATTAAGTATGGTGCGTAATGTAATCAATAACTACATCCTCGGACATAGCATCAATGTTTTATCCCTAGTGGCAACAACACAACACAACCTTAGGGGTTTCTGTCACTCCCCCGGTGTCAATGCAGGCATGAACCCACTATCGAGCATAAATACTCCCTCTTGGAGTTACTAGCATCAACTTGGCCGCAGCCTCTACTAATAACGGAGAGCATGCAAGATCATAAACAACACATATGAAATAACTTGATAATTAACATAACATGGTATTCTCTATCCATCGGATCCCGACAAACACAACATAGAGTATTACGGATAGATGATCTTGATCATGTTAGGCAGCTCACAAGATCCAACAATGAAGCACAATGAGGAGAAGACAACCATCTAGCTACTGCTATGGACCCATAGTCCAGGGGTGAACTACTCACTCATCACTCCGGAGGCGACCATGGCGGTGTAGAGTCCTTCGGGAGATGAATCCCCTCTCCGGCAGGGTGCCGAGGAGATCTCCGGAATCCCCCGAGATGGTATTGGCGGCGGCGGCGTCTCGGTAAGGTTTTCCGTATCGTGGTTTTTCGCCTCGGGGGTTTTGCGACGGAGGCTTTAAGTAGGCGGAAGGGCGGAGTCGGGGGCCGACGAGGGGCCCACACCACGAGGCGGCGCGGGCCCCCTTGGCCGCGCCGCCATGTGGTCCGGCCACCTCGTGGCCCCACTTCGTATGCTCTTCGGTCTTCTCGGAAGGTTCGTGGCGAAATAGGCCCTCGGGTCTTGATTTCGTCCAATTCCGAGAATATTTCGTTACTAGGATTTCGAAACCAAAAACAGCGAGAAAATAGGAACCGGCACTTCGGCATCTTGTTAATAGGTTAGTTCCAGAAAATGCACGAATATGACATAAAGTGTGCATAAAACATGTAGGTATCATCAATAATATGGCATAGAACATAAGAAATTATCGATACGTCGGAGACGTATCAATGATCTTGTCTCCTATGTGGAAGCCAATGATAACATGGCCAAGACAGGAGAAAGGCTTATGGCAATGAACCGTGCCGATGGATCCTCACACAACCTTGACTTGAAGGCTAGAGCTGATCAACAAAGAGAAGAAGCCTCTGAAATTGAAGAAGATGAAGAGATGACTTCAACTAGTGACATCGCGACAGATTTTTCCTTCTTTGCCAAGAAGTACAAGACCAAATTCCCAATGTCCTTCAATGAGAAGAAGATAACATGCTACAACTGTGATGAAGATAGTCACTTTGCAAATGAGTGCCCTTATGAGAAAAGAGTAGACAAGCCAAAGTTTGTCAAAGGGGTCAAGCCAAGATTGAAGCCAAACCCAATCAACGAAAGATACAAGAAGAACAAGGGAAGAGCCTTTGTTGGGGATGGTTACATTTCCGATGAAGCTAGAGGAAGAAGATGAGGAGAAGGAGGTCGGAGTGGCTGGTTTGGCTTTCTCCAAACCCGGGTCACTCTTCACATATGACTACTCCAAGGATTACTCCACGGGGTCCTCAACTCCGAATGATATTGGTTCTTCCTTCATGGCAAGAACAACTCATGATGATGACTCCGATGATTCTCCCTTCTCTACAACCGTCGGATCTTGTCTAATGGCAAGGGAAACGAAGGTAATGGAATCCCCACCTTCTTTATCTAGTGTTCTTGATGATGAAACTGAAAATCAAGAAGAGATGGCTATGCTCAAAGAACTTTACAAAGTTAGATGCACTCTTCGTGGTGAAGCTCTTGTCAAGTTTGATTACTTGATGGACTCCCTCAAAGAAAGGGACGAGTCCATTGAGGAATTAGACTATCATTTAAATGATGAGAAACGGAGATTCAATCTCCTAAGACAAGAGCTAAAAACCGAAAGGTACATATCTCAAGGCCTTAAGCAACAAATTGAAACATTTGAACTAGATAAAGTTAAGGACCTTGAAACTATTGAAAGGGCTCAATTATTGGCCCAAGAGCTCGATACTTCAAAGGAGCTTGAAGTTGCTCGTGCTTCTCTCACTAGGGATCTTGACCACCTTGAAAAAGCTAACAAGCTTATTAAGGATGAGCTCAAGAAACTTGGAGAGAACCATGACCTACTCCAAGAAACCTACAAGAAGGATCTTGGATCATTGAATGATCCCATTATTGACAAAAATGTTGCTAGTTCCTCTACCTCATTTACTTGTGAGCATGCCAAACTTGTTGAGGAACATGTTCGTTTGCAAAAGGAATTATCTTTGCATGTTGAGACCAATACATATCTTGAATTGGTAACAAAATATGGTCTCAACAATCATCCTAATGAATCGGCTTGTGAGCAAGCAACTATTCTTGAGGAAAATGCTAGGTTGACAAAGGAACTTGCCAAGTTCACCACCGCCAAGAATAAGATGGGATTGGATGACCTCTTGAGTAAGCAAAGGTCAAACAATCAAAAGCATGGACTTGGGTATGTTCCCAAGCCCTACAAGAAGAACAACTACAAGAAGGAGAAGCCCGCTCAAGAGAAGAACAAGAAGGTCACTAATGTTGGCAAAGCCTCAAAGGGCAAAGCCACTAGTGGTGACCGCACGGGACCAAACAATCACTATGCTTTATCTATTGATTATTATGGTGATGTTTATGCTAAATATGTTGGACCTCGTAATTGCTATGCTTATAGATGGTACTCAATTTGGGTACCAAAAGATCTTGCTGCCATTACAAAGGAACCCATTAATCGATGGGTTCCTAAAACCTCTACTTGATTTTGTAGGGGTACTCCTCCGGTGGTCCAAAATGGGTGTTTGATAGTGGATGCACCAATCATATGACCGAAGGAAGAGGTGTGCTTGACCAATTCATAGAAGATGTTAACAGGAATTCAAGCATCACCTTTGGTGACAATTCAAAGGGAAAGGTACTTGGGTATGGCAAGGTTGCAATCTCTAAGGACTTGTGCCTTGAGACGGTCATGCTTGTTGAATCCCTTGGCTATAATTTTCTTTCCATATATCACCTTGCAGATGCCGGCTGATACGTCTCCAACGTATCTATAATTTCTGATGTTCCATGCTAGTTTTATGACAATACCTACATGTTTTGCTCACACTTTATAATGTTTTTATGCATTTTCCGGAACTAACCTATTAACAAGATGCCGAAGTGCCAGTTCCTGTTTTCTGCTGTTTTTGGTTCCAGAAAAGTTGTTTGGGCAATATTCTGGGAATTGGACGAAACAAAAGCCGAACCTCCTATTTTACCGAGACGGACCCAGAACACCGAAGGAGAGACGGAGAGGGGCCAAGGGGGCCCCACACCACCTGGCGGCGCGGCCAAGTGGGGGGCGCGCCCAGCTATGGGGTGGACCCCTCTAGCACCCCCTCGCGACACGAAAACCCTAGACGAACAGATCATATTCCAAAAAGACTCCAGGAGCGCCGCCGCCATCGCGAAACATAGTTTCGGGGGTCAGAAGTTCCTATTTCGGCACCCTGCCGGGACGGGGATTGACCCCCGGAAGCCTTCTCCATTGACGCCACCGCCTCCATCATGCTCCGTGAGTAGTTCCCCCATGGACTACGGGTTCTAGCAGTAGCTAGTTGGTACTCTCTCTCCCGTGTACTTCAATACAATGATCTCATGAGCTGCCTTACATGATTGAGATCCATCTGATGTAATCGGTGTTGTGTTTGTTGGGATCCGATGAATTGTTACATTATGATCAGTCTATCTATATAAGTTTGTGAAGTTATTGTTGCTGCAACCTTGTTGTGTTTAATGCTTGTCACTAGTGCATGAGTGGCATGATCTTAGATTTGAGCTCTATAATTATTGCTTAGATTGTATCTACAAGTTGTTTGCACATGTCTATGTCCCGAACCCGAGGCCCCAGAGTGACAGCAACTGGGATAACTGGAGGGGAAGGCTTAGATATGAGGATCACATGTTTTCACCAAGTGTAATGTTTTGCTCTGGTGCTCTATTAAAAGGAGTACCTTAATTACCAGTAGATTCCCTTGAGGCCCGGCTGCCACCGGCTAGTAGGACAAAAGATGTTATGCAAGTTTCTCATTGCGAGCACGTATGACTATATATGGAAAACATGCCTACATGATTAATAGACTTGATGTTCTGTCTTAATGCTATTTCAATCCTATCAATTGCCCAACTGTAATTTGTTCACCCAACACTTGTTATTAGAGAGTTACCACTAGTGTAGATAGCTGGGAACCCCGGTCCATCTTTCATCATCAAATACTCACTCGGTCCTGTATGCCATTAGAAGTAGTATCAACTATTTTCTGGTGCCATTGTCTCTGTGTTACTGCTATCGCTGTTGTGTTACTCGTTACTATTGCTCTCATATTACTCGTTGCTTTCACATCACCCCTGTTACTAGTGCTTTTCCAGGTGCAGCTGAATTGACAACTCGGTTGTTAAGGCTTATAAGTATTCTTTGTCTCCCCTTGTGTCGAATCAATAAATTTGGGTTTTACTTCCCTCGAAGACTGTTGCGATCCCCTATACTTGTGGGTTATCAAGACTATTTTCTGGCGCCGTTGCCGGGGAGCATAGCTCTACTCATAAGTTCACCTGGGGAGTACACTCTACCTCTCTCTCTCTCTGTTTTTATTTTATTTTGTTTTGCTTAGTTTACTTTTGTCTAGTTTATTTGTGCTTAGTTTATTTCTGTCTAGTATTATTTTGCTTAGTTTACTTTTGTCTAGTTTGTTTTTGTCTTGTTTTATTTTTTCTTATATACCCGAAATCCATAAAAATTTGAAAAACCGAAAAATTAAAAACTGTTGTTATGGGAGAACCCATAACCTGTATGGAGTTTATTGAATTATATATGAATTATAGAGAATCAAGAAAGGGTAAAGTCATGAGTGCCGTTATAGAAAAATTGAATACAATTGCTAAAATCTTGCTTAAATGCCATGATATAAATTGTTGCTCGAAACAGGATACTAAACATCTTAAATTCCAATGTGGCTTTGGTGAAGAAGTTTTAATTGTAAACTATCATTGGAATAACTATATTCATCTTGGGTTCGAAGAAGTAGAACAATTTGTTTTATTTATGGGAGCTTCTGAAATAGAATCCTTCATGTCTAAAAATTATGAAACCTGTGTTGCTTGTAAGAACCTTAAAGATTATGTCTCTTCTATCCTTGATTATTGCATAGAACATTACAGCGATAATCCTTATATCATTGATTATAAAGAGAGACTCATTCACGCACAAGAATGTATCCACAATTTGCAGGAACCTGTGGAAGAAGAAATTGCTGAAGCTGAAAGCTCATTGGATGAAAAAGAGGAGGAGAGTGATGAACAAAAGGAGGAAGAATGGATTAGCTACCCATGCCAACCTTCTAATGAGAGTAACTCTTTATCTCTTACACTATTTGATTGTCCTCCATGATTACCAAAGAAGGATGAATGTTATATTCCTGTGGATTCTCTTGAAATATTCCCTATTAGTAAAACTTGTGAGAATAATTATGCTACAGTTATCTATGATAATGCATGCTATTTCGAAAAATCTTATGATAATGCTTTGTTTGTGCCTGATATCGAAATGCATGGTACTAAAGAGTTTTGCTTGACAAATGTTT
This sequence comes from Lolium rigidum, assembly GCF_022539505.1. Classification (NCBI taxonomy): domain Eukaryota; kingdom Viridiplantae; phylum Streptophyta; class Magnoliopsida; order Poales; family Poaceae; genus Lolium; species Lolium rigidum. Next base: position 393,645,868 of record NC_061510.1, on the reverse strand, counting down.
ATGATAAAGCTCTAGATGATGGTCCTATGTTACTTGATAATATTAATTGTACTACTAATGAAAATGGGATTGGAGAGGTCTTGATTTTATCTAGGAGTCCCATATCTTTTGAGATTGATCAATCATCTTGTTATATTATTGATAAAAGTGGGTTTGAAAGTTTTAATCCCATTATTTTTGAGCTTGATAAAAATTATGTGTTTGTAGATCATGGAAAGCATGCTGTATGTGATAGTTATATTGTTGAGTTTGTTCATGATGCTACTGAAAATTATTATGAGAGAGGAAAATATGGTTGTAGAAATTTTCATGGTACTAAAACACCTCTCTACATGCTGAAAATTTTGAAGTTACTCTTGTCTTATCTTCCTATGCTTGTCACTTTGTTATTCATGAATTTATTTGTGTACAAGATTCCTATGCATAGGAAGCGGGTTAGACTTAAATTTGTTTCATACTTGCTTTTTGATGCTCTCTTTGCTTCAACTCTCATCCTTATGTGAGCATCATTAAAATCACTGAGCCCATCTTAATGGCTATAAAGAAAGCACTTCTTGGGAGATAACCCATGTTTTATTTTGCTACTGTTTTGTTGTGTCTTGGAAGTTGTTACTACTGTAGCAACCTCTCCTTATCTTTATTTTATTGCATTGTTGTGCCAAGTAAAGTCTCTAATAGAAAGTTGATACTAGATTTGGATTTCTGCGTAGAAACAGATTTTTAGCTGTCACAAATTTGAGTAGATCTCTCTGTAGGAGAACCTAAAAATTCTGCAAAAATTCATGCGTGTTCCTCAGATATGTACGCAACTTTCATTAGTTTTGAGTTTTCTGATTGGAGCAACAGAAGTCCGTCGAAAAAATTCGTGTTTACTGGTTGTTCTGTTTTGACAGATTCTGTCTCTGTTTTTTGCATTGTCTCTTGTGGACTTTAAGTAAGGCTTTCTAGACGTGGAGAGCTGTAGCTAAGGTTTTATTGAATTCTTGCAATGTGTCACTATAGAACTAAAGTGGATTGAAGTTTTTTTGAGTACTAACCCCTCTAATGAAGTTTATGAGAAGTTTAGTGTGGCAGAAGTTTTCAACGGTCAAGAGAGAAGGGTGATATAATGTGATCAAGAAGAGTGAAGAGCCTAAGCTTGGGGATGCCCCCGTGGGTCACCCAAGCATATTTCAAGAAGACTCAAGCGTTTAAGCTTGGGGATGCCCAAGGCATCCCCTTCTTCATCAACTTATCAGGTCATCTCTAGTGAAACTATATTTTTATTCTTCCACATCATATGTGCTTTACTTGGAGCGTCTGTGTGTTTTTATTTTTGTTTGTGTTTGAATAAATTCGGATCCTAGCAATCCTTGTGTGGGAGAGAGACACGCTCCGCTTCTTCATTTGAACACTTGTGTTCTTCGTTTTATTTTAATGTTCATGGCAAAAGCTGAAAGCTGCACACTTATTGTTATTTGGGTGGAAACAGAAAATGCTTCATATTGTCTTGAATAATTTGATACTTGGCAATTGTTTTGAGCTCTCAAGTAGATCATGTTTAAGCTCTTGCATCATGTAGTTTAAACCTATTAGTGGAGAACTACCGTAGAGCTTGTTGAAATTTGGTTTGCATGATTGGTCTCTCTAAGGTATAGATATTTTCTGGTAAAAGTGTTTGAGCAACAAGAAAGACAGTGTAGAGTCTTATAATGCTTGCAATATGTTCTTATGTAGTTTTGCTGTACCGGTTCATACTTGTGTTTGCTTCAAACAACCTTGCTAGCCAAAGCCTTGTACTAAGAGGGAATGCTTCTCGTGCATCCAAAACCTTGAGCCAAAACCTATGCCATTTGTGTCCACCATAACTACCTACTATGTGGTATTTCCTGCCATTACAAGTAAATACTTCATGTGCTACCTTTAAACAATTCAAAAGCTATTATCTCTTATTTGTGTCAATGTTTTATAGCTCATGAGGAAGTATGTGGTGTTTTATCTTTCGATCTTGTCATTTACTTCTGACAGACTTTCACCAATGGACTAGTGGCTCATCCGCTTATCCAATAATTTTGCAAAAAGAGCTGGCCACGGGGTTCCCAGCCCCAATTAATTAACTTTAATTAATAATTCTCTTCACATGTTTTGCCCTGATCTATCAGTAAGCAACTTAATTTTGCAAATAGACACTCCTCCATGGTATGTGAATGTTGGAAGGCACCCGAGGATTCGGTTAGCCATGGTTTGTGTAAGAAAAAGGTTGGGAGGAGTGTCATCAATAATGAAACTAAAGTACATGTGTAAACAAAAGAGAAGAGGGATGATCTACCTTGCTGGTAGAGATAACGTCCTTCATGGGAACCGCTCTTGAAAGTCTGGTTGATAAGGTAGTTAGAGTGCCCACTACCATTCGTTGACAACAACAAACACCTCTCAAAACTTTATTTTTATGTTCTCTATATGATTTCAAAAACTTAAAAAGCTCTAGCACATGATTTAATCCCTGCTTCCCTCTGCGAAGGGCCTTTCTTTTACTTTATGTTGAGTCAGTTTACCTACTCCTTTCTATCTTAGAAGCAAACACTTGTGTCAACCGTGTGCATTGATTCTTACATGCTTACTTATTGCACTCATTATATTACTTTGTGTTGACAAATATCCATGAGATATGCATGTTGAAAGTTGAAAGCAATTGTTGAAACTTAAATCTTCCTTTGTGTTGCTTCAAACCTCTTATTAAGAATTTATTGCTTTATGAGTTAACTCTTATCCAAGACTTTTTTATGCTTGTCTTGAAAGTACTATTCATGAAAAGTTTTGCTATATGTTATCTATTTGTTAGCAAACTATAGATCATTGCCTTGAGTCACTTCATTCATCTCATATGCTTTACAATAGTATGATCAAGATTATGTTAGTAGCATGTCACTTCAGAAATTATTCTTTTTATCGTTTACCTACTCGAGGGCGAGTAGGAACTAAGCTTGGGGATGCTTGATACGTCTCCAATGTATCTATAATTTCTGATGTTCCATGCTAGTTTTATGACAATACCTACATGTTTTGCTCACACTTTATAATGTTTTTATGCATTTTCCGGAACTAACCTATTAACAAGATGCCGAAGTGCCAGTTCCTGTTTTCTGCTGTTTTTGGTTCTAGAAAAGCTGTTCGGGCAATATTCTCGGAATTGGACGAAACAAAAGCCGAACCTCCTATTTTACCGAGACGGACCCAGAACACCGAAGGAGAGACGGAGAGGGGCCAAGGGGTCCCCACACCACCTGGCGGCGCGGCCAAGAGGGGGGCGCGCCCAGCTATGGGGTGGACCCCTCTGGCACCCCCTCGCGCCGCCTCTTCGCCTATATATTCCCTTGCGACGCGAAAACCCTAGACGAACAGATCATATTCCAGAAAGACTCCAGGAGCGCCGCCGCCATCGCGAAACATAGTTTCGGGGGTCAGAAGTTCCTGTTTCGGCACCCTGCCGGGACGGGGATTGACCCCCGGAAGCCTTCTCCATCGACGCCACCGCCTCCATCATGCTCTGTGAGTAGTTCCCCCATGGACTACGGGTTCTAGAAGTAGCTAGTTGGTACTCTCTCTCCCATGTACTTCAATACAATGATCTCATGAGCTTCCTTACATGATTGAGATCCATCTGATGTAATCGGTGTTGTGTTTGTTGGGATCCGATGAATTATTACATTATGATCAGTCTATCTATATAAGTTTGTGAAGTTATTGTTGCTGCAACCTTGTTGTGTTTAATGCTTGTCACTAGTGCACGAGTGGCATGATCTTAGATTTGAGCTCTATAATTATTGCTTAGATTGTATCTACAAGTTGTTTGCACATGTCTATGTCCGGAACCCGAGGCCCCGGAGTGACAAAGCAATCGGGATAATTGAAGGGGAAGGCTTAGATATGAGGATCACATGTTTTCACCAAGTGTTAATGCTTTGCTCCGGTGCTCTATTAAAAGGAGTACCTTAATTACCAGTAGATTCCCTTGAGGCCCGGCTGCCACCGGCTGGTAGGACAAAAGATGTTATGCAAGTTTCTCATTGCGAGCACGTATGACTATATATGGAAAACATGCCTACATGATTAATAGACTTGATGTTCTGTCTTAATGCTATTTCAATCCTATCAATTGCCCAACTGTAATTTGTTCACCCAACACTTGTTATTAGAGAGTTACCACTAGTGTAGATAGCTGGGAACCCCAGTCCATCTTTCATCATCAAATACTCACTCGGTCCTGTATGCCATTAGAAGTAGTATCAACTATTTTCTGGTGCCATTGTCTCTGTGTTACTGCTACTGCTGCTGTGTTACTGTTACTATTGCTCTCATATTACTGCTGCTTTCACATCACCCTGTTACTAGTGTTTTTCCAGGTGCAGCTGAATTGACAACTCAGTTGTTAAGGCTTATAAGTATTCTTTGTCTCCCCTTGTGTCGAATCAATAAATTTGGGTTTTACTTCCCTCGAAGACTGTTGCGATCCCCTATACTTGTGGGTTATCACCGGCTATAATTCATATTTTACTAATTATTGTGTGAAAGTCTTTAGGAGTGATAATCTCAAATTGGTCCTTGTTAGATATGTGGAGAACAACGTTTATGTGGTTGACCTCTCGAAAGAGAGTCCCTCTCCCTCCACATGTCTAATGGCGGCCAAACATGACGAAGGTTGGTTGTGGCATCGCTGCCTTGGTCATGTCAATATGAGAAATCTTAAACAACTCCTAAAGGGTGAGCACATTGTTGGACTAACCGGCATTTCCTTTGAGAAAGATCGTGTATGCATTGCATGTGTAGCTGGAAAACAACTCAAGAAGAGACATCCTATCAAGAGTATTGTCACCTCTTCTAGGCCTTTGGAGCTCCTTCACTTGGATCTCTTTGGGCCATCACATTATGATACTCTTGGTGGGAGCAAGTATGGACTGGTCATTGTTGATGATTATTCAAGATACTCTTGGGTCTTTCTCCTTAAGTCTAAGGATGAGATCTATAGAGAATTCATCATCTTTGCCAAGAAGGCTCAACGCATGTATGAATCTAAGATCAAGGCGATAAGGACTGACAATGGCACTGAGTTCAAGAACTACACTATGCAAGAGTTTGGTGATGATGAGGGCATCAAGCGAGTTCTCATCTCCATACACCCCTCAACAAAATGGTGTTTTTGAAAGGAAGAACCGGACTATCATTGAAATGGCAAGAACCATGTTGAGTGAATTCCATTCACCCCATAACTTTTGGGGAGAAGCCATCTCTACAACTGTCCACTACTCCAACCGGCTCTTCCTCCGCCCCCTTGCATAATAAAACTCCATACGAGCTTATCACAGGTAACAAGCCTAATGTCATGTACATTCGTGTCTTTGGATGCAAATGTCTTGTTAAGAACAATAAACGGAACGGTAAATTTGAAACTAGAACTATAGAGGGCACATTTGTTGGATATGCGGAGAACTCCCACGCCTATAGATACTGGGGCTTGATTGGTTCGTTGCATAGAAAACAAAAAATTTCTACCGCAAAGACGAATAAATCCAAGATTTAATCTATGGAAAATCCAAGATCTAATCTATGAGATCGGAGCAACGAGATGAATGTGAGACTATCCGTTGACACCGATTTTGTCCCCATAAAAGGCGGCCGTGTTGAACGAAAATAAATGGACAAAATATATAGATAAGTTTTCACCACAGAGGAGTTTTACAACCTTTGTAGAAATTAATCATGAGTAAAGGTTGATGATTTATTAGCTAGCTCATATGCTATACATACCAAGGAAAAAAATAGCGCGCTATAACAAAATAGCGTGAGTCTAAAAATACGCTATTAGCATGTTATAGCGTGCTATTAACGCGAATAGCGCGCTATAGCGCCGAAATAGCGTAGCGTCGGCTCTCCAGATATGCTATAGCGTGCTATTAGCGTTGGAATAGCGCGCTATTTTTTCCCATGATACATACTTGATAGCCTACGTGCATGCATGAATTAGCTGGCACCGCTGCCTAATTAATCACTCATTAAAATAACTATGAAGTACTAATCATCTCTGGCCCACATGGCCACAGCCCATAGAGCAGTACGCTCTTGCTCCACGCAAGTAGCGGTTGAAATCGGTCAGCTCTCCAAGATATACACGATACAAAATGGAAAATGATTCTACTCCCCCGGGGATGAGACTCTGGGAACCTCCTGCTTCTACGCGTGCCACGCCTCCCACGTGGCTCACCTAAGCTCCACCGTTTTTGATTCATTGCATCCACTCGTTTCTTCCTGGATAACTCATCCTCCTCCACAAACGACTCTGCTCCTCGGTCTTCACAGCGCTGCCGCTGTTCCCAAGCGCCGCCCACCGCCGCCGCCGTGCATGCCGCTGCTTCCGACGTGCACGCCGCTCAGTCGCGCGTCGCTCGCCGCCGCTGTCGTGCCCCACGCCAAGGCACGACTCTCGTGACGGAGCGCCGCTACTCCGCCGCCGCGCCGCTGCTCCGCTGCCCAAGGAACGACTCTCGCGACGAAGCGCCGCCGCGCTGCTGCTCCTCCGCCGCCGTGCCCCACGCCAAGGCACGAATCTGACGAAGCGCCGCCGCGCCGCTGCTCCGCCGCCGCCGTGCCCCACGCCCAAGGCATGACTCTCGCGACGAAGCGCCGTAGCGCCGCTGCTGGTTGCGGTGGTCGGAGGTGCGGCCTGCGGGCGGGCGCCTTTCCTACCTCCCGCCGGCGGAAGTGCTATTACCAATGGCTGTCGTTGCTGCGCGCCGTGGGCGTAGGTGCTGCCTACTGAGGGCGCCGTTGCTGCCTCCCGTCGGTGGAGGTGCTACCTGCCGTAGTGTTGTGTAGCCCAATTTAGGATGCTACTAGTGGCTGTCAGTGGTGCTACCAGCCGACGGCGTCGATGCTACATGTGGTCGCCGCCTCCATCTCGAGCTCCTCTGCTTTATTAGGAGTTTTTTGCTACCTTAGGCATGCGGCGTTGCTACCTGTGAAAGCTAGTTTTGCTATTTAAGGTGTCCGACATTGCTACCGACGGAGGGTGGATTTTTGCTACCATAGGCATAGGGTGTTTTGTGTCAAAAAAAAATAGGCATAGGGCGTGTTGTCCTGTTCGTTGATGTCTTAGAAGATTTGCAACATATGAACAAAAAAATTGCTACAATTTATTAGCGGTTTTGCTACATCTGTGTAATATGTTTGCTACGGGGTCTCCGACGAGGTCTCCGGCGAGCTCAGACTTTTTCTTTTATTTCATGGACGAACCGTTTTTTGCTACAATGTAGCAAAAGCGGGTTATTTTTTGCTGCCGGGAGGTGTCTTTTTGCTACATTCAGTAAAAGCAGATCTGGCCGTTCAAGATGGCCGATCCGACGGCTGTCTACCCGGGGGCTGGGAAATCAGATCCCCCGGAGGACGCCCAGCAGTTTCCATACAAAATATCAGGCTGATACTAGGATTCAACCGTCGCTCCACTCCCACGATTTGGAGAACGTGGGCACGCCCCCGCGCCCATGAAAGAACTGCCGCCTATTTTGCTCTATAAATACCAGGAACATACCTCGTTCGCTAGCTCCGGCACCAGACTCCACATTTTCGCCAGTTCGCCATAAGCATCGCAGAATCGCTAAGATCGCCCCATACACCCAGCCTCCCATCTCTTTCCTGCCATCCACACCCACATACACACATAAAAGCGCTGCTGCTTGGCCGCCGCCGCCGGCCGGCCGCTGCCCTAGCACACGCAAGGAGAAGACTCGGAGGATATCAGCTTGAAGGTGAGAATGTGATTCTTCCCTTGCTCCTTGGCTGGTCACATCGACACACGTCATGGAGTTTCTCCTCCTAATCTCTAGTTTGGTCACATTGACACAAGCCAAGGTGCTCTAAATTAAAAATGCAACTAAATTACGTCTTTGGTTTGTTCATATTGACATAAGCCAAAGAGTTCTAAACTCCCATGTTCTAATATTTAAAAACTACCCAAATTCGTTGGCTATAATACTGTATGGCCATGCCTGAAATAGTTACATGCCTATGTTAATTAACTAGTAGCCACGTACTAGTATAGAAACCTGCGTGTAGGCTGAAGACAAATAAAATAGTCTGCTCATGATTAGTTTCAAATTACCATTTGGTTTGAGTGGGCTCTATAAACACAAGGCATATCTATCCATACCAAACTGGCGGTTCTGAAACTTTGAACCCTCCACCTATGTTAAAGAAATCAATCAATCTTCAAATAGATTGCACCAGGCATAAATAATGCCGTGTGTCATATCCAAATTTTATGCATGTAGTCCCACTGTATGTGGTGAGATAGAAAATAATACATGCCCCAGGGGTGTGTAAATAATTCAAAATCTTCAAAGTCAAATTAGCATTACATCCACTAGTGCTAAAAGAAATATAAAAGACCAAGTCGCTTCATGCATGTAAAAAAGTTCTGTGCATGTTCCATAGCTAAATTTGCATGCGCTTCTTGTACTGATAATACTAGCACAAGAATAAATGACGATGCACGTGCATATATCCTATCCAGCAAATGTAGGATCAAAGCAAATACTATGCCTAGCTATATCAAAACTTCATTATATGCTACGTATATTTAAGTAGTAAAATAAATGAAGCATGCTAGGAAAACATATATTAAAAAGGATGCTAAGTATCTAGGAAGACAAACTTCAAGTTCGGCGAGCAGATTTCATCGACGACAGCGAGGAGGACTTCTTAGTTTATTTCACATTTTTGTAATAGTCATATGATGTAATGCTTTGTAATAGATATGTTGGAATTCTTAATCAGGGGTTTTCTCTTCGGAGATGTAATTAACAGTTCATTTATGCATATGTAAGAGTTCTGAAAATAAAGTACTCGCAATTCTTGATTTGTTGTGATTTACATTCGCACAAATTTAAATTTATATACTATCTGTCTCTATGACGTGGACGCACATCAGCTATTTTTGTCGCCGCCATTTTCCCGTCATCACTAACCCTCGAAGATTCCAAAGCCTACGAGATTAGATCTCGTTGTTGGTGTAGACGATCGACCCGGTGCTGCAATCCGGCAGCACTTCCGTACTCGGTCGCGCGTACGGTGTCGATGAAGCCCGTCCTCTCCCCGTTCCAGCGGGCAGCGGAGGTGTGGTAGAACTCCTCGGAATCCCAGCAGCACGACGGCGTGGTGGTGGTGGTGGAGGAGGAAAAACTGCAGGGCTTCGCCTAAGCCGGAGCAGTGTATCGGTGGGAGAGAGAGGCGGCCATAGGGTCAGGGATGAAGGGGGGCTGCGCCCCTGCCCCCTCCCCTCTTTATATAGGAGGGGGTGCGGCCAGGGTTTGCTTGGCCCCTCCTCCAAGCCCTATGGCCGGCGGCCAAGATGGGAAAAGGGGGGAGACTTGCCCCCAAGTTGATCCCCCTAGGGTTTTGGGGAAACCCTAGGGGGTGGCCGGCCTGGGCCTTTGGGGCTTGTTGCGCCTGGCCCATTAGGGCTAGGTAGCACCCCCTTGGCCCATGTTGCCCCCCCTAGGTCGTGGGCCCCATGGTGGACCCCTCCAGAACCTTCTAGAACCTTCCGGTCTTCCACC